>NC_067476.1:125038483-125338483 GCF_947179515.1 Apodemus sylvaticus
GAGAGAGAGAGAGAGAGAGGGAGAGGGAGAGGGAGAGGGAGAGAGAGGGAGAGGGAGGGAGGGAGGGAGAGAGAGAGAGAGAGAGAGAGAGAGAGAGAGAGAGAGAGAGAGAGAGAGAGAGAGAATTTACCTCAATATCTTATAATCCCCAACTGAACTCTGGGTAAATCCCATAGGTAAGAGAACAACTGCTTCCCAGGGATGGACATATTGGTGCCACGTATAACTGTTGTCCTGCCCAATTCCTGTGAGCCCACATTACTGTGGCAAATTCATTCCCAGAACTAGAAAAATGCCACTCATGTTTTTAAAGTATAGTCTTCATCTTCAATTTTACTTAAATATTTCCAGAAAAATCTCAGCAGACAGGTCTTTTAGCTGTTCATCTTGCGTGGTTTACCCACAAGTCCTATTTGCCATAGGCAAGTAGCTCTGAATACTTAAGGTCCATTTCACCTGATTTACCAGTGTTGTGATGGGTTGTTGCTAGTACTGCATTACTCCTAATAGTCAGCACATTATTTTTAAAGGAGTAAGATAATGACATCAATTCATAGCTTGCTTGATTTGTACTAAATCTAACACCATAATTAGGGCAATAATAATTGCATACCTATATGTACACATATGTGGGTATGCACATGGTTGGGGGGGGGGCTTCTGTATATGTGTAAGGATGCATATGGAAACCAGAGAATAACAACAATAGGTACCAGCTATCAGAATCTACCTATGTTTGGGGGTTTTTTTTGTTTTTTTATTTTGTTAATTACATCTTATAATATGTGTAAGTGTGGCCAACTTGATGAGGTTGATTTTCTTTTTCCATCATATGGGTTAAGAGATTCACCAAGGTCATCAAGTTTGACAATGGCCACCATTGGCTTTATCAATTCACTGGCCCCACTTGTTTTATTTTATTTTATTTTATTTTATTTTATTTTATTTTATTTTATTTTATTTTATTTTATTTTGATTTTGGAATATAATTGACCTGGAGTTGTCAAGTAGGCTCTGCTAGCTGCCAAGTTAGCCCCAAGTAT
Organism: Apodemus sylvaticus; assembly: GCF_947179515.1. Lineage (NCBI taxonomy): Eukaryota > Metazoa > Chordata > Mammalia > Rodentia > Muridae > Apodemus > Apodemus sylvaticus. Next base: position 125,039,527 of record NC_067476.1, read on the forward strand.
CTGCCTGTCTCTGTCTCTCTAATTATGAGATTATAACTATACACTGTTTGCTCAACCTTCACATTTTTTACTCGTTTCATGGATCGAACTTTGATCCTCATGCTTGCAAGACAATTGCTTTATGGCCTGAGCCATCTCCCTAGTTCAAGTCAGTTTTATTTTAAGTGAATGTTTAGTTCACTTACATCATCTACAGACTAATATTTTAGGGATCTGTGTGATTGTATTATAAGAAATAGATCAACTTTTGTAATATCTTTAATGTTTCCAATTTCTGTCCGTTCACTTTTTTATTTCAAGATGTTCATTTATTGGACTTATATGTCTTTCTTCAACTTAGCTATATTTTCTCCTTCTCTAGTTGCCTATTAATCATTGAAGGATAGTTTTTCAATGCAGTCAAATAACAGAGAGAACAAATGATGAAAAGGCAGGTAAAATAGACAATTGTGGGATTCTTCACTCCCTGAATACTTAGAGAAAATGGTAGAATAGCTATTTGGATTACTTGTGGTTTTGCTTGATTTGTGATCTATCCATTTGTCATATAAAATATTATTGGAATGGATAATAGGAAGTTTGTAGAATATGTTCCTATATGCTTACCATAAAGAAGAGATGCAAAAGTTGGTTTCCTATTTCAGTTGTGATTTGAGCACTGAACAGTGTACTTAATAAGCAAAACCTTTATTATTCATAAAATTTCATCATCCCAACAGCATATGTTTGCAACAACTCTGAAAGTGACTCTGTACTCAGGACTGATAAACTCTGTTGTTGGAATTAGGATGTTAACCAGAAAAGGTTGTGTATCTAATCCCAGATGGCCCAATTAGTATCAAACAAAAAGAAAGTATGTAAATTATGATATGTTTCAGTGTTTTTAATTGAAGTCACTTGATGTATGGGAGAAAAAGTTGCTATTAATTCAGTACCAAACTATTCTGACAACTATAACAGTGCAAATGTAGAGGTGGTTAGCAGGAGAAATGTGGTGGCTGTAGTCATTTACCACTCTGCAACTATTTCTACCTTTACTATGTGCAAACTCCATACAACAGGAGTTTGACGTTCCAAACAGTTTTCCCATCTCCCATGAAACCTGGATTCTAGATACACTTGAAATAGCCTAGGAGGCAGCAGAAACAGAGGCCTTTCCATGCTGTTCTTGCTGGTGAGAATGGGTACCGAATAGTATTCTTGACCTGATAGGAAGCAGTCATTGAAGGAATAAAAATATTTCATCTCCCATTATAGTAGTTGTTATACTTTCATGGCTCTGTACTGACTTTGTTTAGAGAAAGTTCCTTACCTCTCTAACTACCATCCTTTAGGAATTCTTCAAAAAAAATAGTTTCCTATCTTAAGTTGGATTCTGTTAGAATTTCTATTACTTGTGATCAGCAGAGCGTCCATGGAAACAAGGAACTATAGTTTATCTAGGATCTATAAATGCTAGACAAATTGAGTATGAATGAGACCAAGTTCTTTTTATTGGGTCACAAAGAGAAGAGAGAGAGCCAGATGTGTTTGAATTTAGATCAGTTTACTACCAAGCACTTCCACCAAGGGAAAAACAAAACAAAACTTTTAAATAACTATTTATGTTCAAAACATCAAACACTCCCAAAGACTGAGACCATTTATAAAACCTAAACACAAGGTACATAATACCACTATCCCCAAAGAATATGTAATATATGAAACATGTATAATATGTGTACCATTGATCTTAAGATAGGTACATTACTGTGGTACTGCGTGTAATGCATGAGTATAGATCCAAGTCACAGGAAATGAGTGTAATTGCTTAGACCATCCTACCTATTGTCACAACACAGGAGAATAATCATTGCATTAATGGGTAAGACTTTACAGTTTAGATCGCTCTAATCTTATTTGGAAGTCTTTATATTTCTAAACCTTTTAGAATATGAAACATTCTGAAGAGAACATGTACATAATTTTTTAGAGTCATTTAGAGTCTGGGTTAGTGATCTATTTGTAAACAGAAGGCCAGAAAATGAGGGAACACTGAGACAGAGATGCTCAGGTCTTACATTGTTAATCACAGATCGGAAGGAGAGCTGCCTGGACCAGAGCACCACTCCTTAAAATGGTGAAGCTGTGACCGGCTGCAAGGATACTGATGTAGGCATCAAGTGATGGGTACATGGAAAAGATGAGATATTTTACCTAAGAAAATATGACTCTGGAGTCAAATATAAACCAACTGAAACTAGTGAACTGTAATTACAGAGAAGCAATGGCTTCCTCTAAAGTTCTTATTGAGAAATAATCAGGCTCCTCCAACAAACAGCTTCAAAGAAAACAGACCTCTATATCAGCTGTTAAAAAGGAGTTCTACTGAAGATGTGGTTTGGCCCCATAAAAGAGTGTGAGGATAACTCTTGTTCATCACCCTTCAGTGTGCGTTATGTTGCCATGAAGCAACTTTGCATTTGATTTTTTGACTTTTGGACACAGCCTCTGGGTCACCATTGGTAAATACAAGTCTCTGGGGCAATGAATTTAAATTTTAATCCTTATCCTGTAATTTACTTGCTAGGACTCTGCACTTCTGTATAGTAGTTCAGTTCTTACATATCCTCTGTAGGTTTACATGTTAATGTGTTTTTCTCCAGCATAGCACTCCTGCAAGATAGTATATTCTAAGACGCGGGGCCTAATAAGGTTTTAGGCAGTTGGAGATGTACCTCCAATGGCTGCTCGGAGGTAGTTTCAGGCCCTTTCTGTTCTTTGTCCTGGCAGTCATAAAGTAAGCATCTTGCTCAAACCTGTGCTCCCTGCCATGGCGTGCTACCTTACACGGAACTCCAAAGCAATGGGATGAAGTGACTGACGTCCCAAAATTATGGCTGAAAATAAATTGTTCCTCTATTGAGGCTGTTTCCCTCAGTGTTACAGTATCAGAGAGAGAGAGATGAGCACCCCATTCAATGTCTCCACTTAAAAAATGATGGAAGAGCGAAGTTTCTGTTACAGAAGATCTAGGGAATGTCATGCAAAAGAGGATTGGTAGCATTTTTCCTGGCTGTGTTGGGAACTGGCATCAGATGTCACAAAAAGCAGTGATGTTTCAGTGGGATACGGTTTGCAAGGGGACTCTTCCTCCTAACGCTAATGTGGCTGAACTTCTGGGACCCTGTGGATCAGCTGGAGGATTGTTTCAAACTGTCTTGCTTAGTCTTGAGAGCAAATCTGAAAGTTTATCAAGTCACGCATCTTCAAGTGTTTGAACGGGTATTGTATTTCAGGAATATATAATATCTGTTTGCAATACTGAGATTGTTAACAGAAAAAAAGTGGCACCACAGGCTCAAGATGAGTGAAGATCCGCATCTTCCTAGGAGTAAGAAGGCTCAGAAGGCAGTAATCTGGCCTTTATTCTGGAATACCTCTTCTCTAGTGGCTTCCAGATGCAGATGTGTACAGTTTTAATCTCAGCATCAGTCAGAAATCTCACTCATTATATTTTAAATCCTAAACCAGATAATGAACATTGCTTGTCTCTCTGTCTTTGCCTAGTAAGATTGAGGTTTACATAAAGACTTGGCTCTCTTTGGGAATTTCCCAATTGGGTATACCATGTCCAAATTTAATTAAAATCCATGCCATGGGATTGAAACTTCTTTAGTGAGTGAAAATGATAGGAAGACCCAGATATTTTCTATTAGGTTTAATGTCGATTGAGTTACAGCATGTGCGTGACCGAGTTCCCTGGGAACACACCATACATTCTTCTGTGCCACCTGGCTATGTAACAAACATGAAGGACTTGGCTCTAAGAGGAATAAAACCCCTGTACTAGACAAATGGAATGACATTCCTCAGGAAAACATGGCAACTTCAGGCATTTTATTGTCCCCCCTCCTGCCAATGCTCTGAAAGTCTCTCTATTCTTTCCAGGAAAGGGAGAAATAAAAATATCCCCATTGAAATGGAAAGCAGCATTTTTTTTCTACTTTCCTAATAGGGTATTCTCCCTGAAGCACATCAAGCATGGCTTGGAATAGATAGGAAATGACTACTTTTTAAAAGACACAAATATTGAGATGAGGAGAAAGTCATACACCACACTCAGAGTGCATAAGAAAGGATTCCAGGTCATTAGACAGGGCCAGTAGCCACCACAGAGGGAGGCAGTATGGTTCTGGGCCACAGGCACTGGTTTCTCTTTGTCTTGGGAGCTGAATTGCTGAGTGGCCTCCAGGAACTTAATTAAGTTCCCAGATTCTTCTTTTGACAAATCCAGAATACAAACAATGATAACCATTGCCTGGAACTATTGAATTCCTATAAAGCACTCTACAGTGAGAATTCTATACAAAAGCTGGTAATTACACAAGGGCAGAAAAGTATGCTGATGGGGCAAATGGGCCAGGTGGCTAACTGCTAATGCTTCCAGGGATGATGAAGACATAAATTATATGCCAAAAAGAAGTTAGATTTATGGTTATTTGGAAATTCTTAGCCTCATCAAAGGCTAGGCTTGAGCACAAGAGTAGGTGGTGTGTATGTGGTCAGCTACCCAACTACCACTGTAGTCTGGGCATGTCCCTTATGTTTGTGAGGACAAGGTGTCAGATAAATACTTTCAGGACAGTGCCAGTTAGAGCCATTTGAAATCTAATAGAGATGTCAGCAGGCAGGTTTCAGACTAATCGCAGGCAGTGACACAGATGAATACTGGGTACAGTGGGAGCAACATTGATACAAAGAAGCCATTTCTGAGAAGCCTGAACTTCAAAGAAAACTGCCCACAGCCGAGAAACTGACACAGAGCCGAATGAATAATGAAAAATACAATAAAGACCAAATCTGATCGGGATTTAAATTATATGCAAGGAAAGTATTTCTGGTGAAAATGAGATGATAGGGAGGGTTTGGCAGAAACTGAAGAATTCATAACTAGAATAGCTCGCAACTTTTATCACTTAATCCCTGAAAAGTCTCAGCCTCCAGGAGAAGGTGGTTAGGGGAAAGTTATAATATCAGGATTTTTTTTTTTCTGAATCATAAAACTGCATGGTAGTTTCTATGTATTCTGTCCAGTTCCCATTTGAGTGGAGGAAGACTCTGACCTTCATAGAGCAATCTGCAGATGCTAAGAAAGCTGTCTGTGCCCACCCATGCAGAACCAGGCACAACTCCATACTTTATACATGCATCTTGTTCCCAACATGTCTAGCTGAGCCCAGGTGCCTCTACACTGTAGTTTCTCCTGTCCAACATGACCTGAGAAGATGATACCTGCACGTTTTCAGATGTGTTTGTATCCCTGAGCATCACGACCCCTCTGCACTAGCACTCAGATGTTGGAGATCGGACATTAAGAGGGGAGAGCCACATTCTGATGTAGATATACAGATGCAATGTAGCAGAACTGTGGAAAGGTTGAAGCAGGATCAAGAATGGTGTCTCCATGAGCTTTTGCCACTGAAAGGGTAAACCGCCATACATCTAGTTCTGTCGCCTGGCTCAATTCCATGGGCTGCCCAGGGAATCCCCATCGCTATCATCTACTTGCTTTATGCAAGCTCTCTAGGAGCATTATCCAGGCAGGAAAATGAACCTAATGGCCTTTCTGAATGTACTGTCCTGTAACTCACTCTGTATATTTCCCTGCCCCATCCTTCACTTACTTTCAAGGCGTAATCAAATTATCCTTGAGGGACTAATGTTATGCCATGCCCAGGATTTCTTTTCCCATTGAACTCTAGCCAACTTTTTTTTGATGTGTTCTGAAGCCTCTCTTCTCTCCTGTGATGTTGTTGTCTCAGAACTGCTGAGCCTACCCACAGACAAACCCTGAGTGGGCTACCAGGCTGAACTGACACTACAATCCATATGGATATTTGGAGACCATGGCTGCTGAGAACAGAACCTCACAGGTTTCTTTTAAGTTTCTTTAGGTCTCATTTCATAATTGCCTTATTTTCATAGGTTGATGATGAACACAGTGACCTAGTTTTCATTCTTCATTCCCCTTTACGCATTCTCAATATTTTGTAAGATAACAACCTACCCTAAAATAGTAGCATGGAAATTGAAGGGTATCCTATAGTTAACCATTATAGAGTTTTCAGAAGGTGCATTTCCAATTTCACTAAACCTTTACTAAAAGCTGTTGCTCCAGTTAAAAATCCAGGCACCTTTCTGCCATGCCAATTCTTGCTAGATAATTTCTTTATATTTTCTTTCTCTTTCATCCAGTACTTTGTCCCAGACTTCTACTCTTACATTTAAATACCCTAGACTCAAATGTTTCTTGAGACAAACTTGAGCAGAATATGGAGTTGTACCAGTTAGTACAAACAACTGGAATAATAGCCATAGTTCTACACCTCTGTGGAAAGCATGTCTTGTTGAATTCCTGGATATTTAGTTGTCCCTCCTAGTTATAAACTATACCCCACAAGCACATGTTTTGAACACTTGACTTCCAGCTGTTGGTACTTGTGTGGGAAATTGTAGAAACGTTAAGAGATGAAGCCTACAGCCCTGAGATTCCACTTCACACCAGTAACAATGGCTAAGATCAAAATCTCAGGGGACAGCAAATGCTGGCGAGGATGTGGAGAAAGAGGAACACTCTTCCATTGCTGGTGGGATAGTAAGCTGGTTCAACCACTCTGGAAATCAGTCTGGCAGTTACTCAGAAAATTGGACATAGTATTAACTGAGGACACAGCTATACCACTCCTGGGTATATACCCAAAAGAAGCTCCAATATATAGCAGGGACACATGCTCCACTATGTTCATAGCAGCCTTATTTATAATAGCCAGAAGCTAGAAAGAACCCAGATGTCCTTCAACAGAGGAATGGATGCAGAAAATGTGGTATATTTACACAATGGAGTATCACTTAGCCATTAAAAACAATGACTTCATGAAATTCTTGGGCAAATGAATGGAACTAGAAAATATCATCCTGAATGAGGTAACATAGTTACAAAAAACAAACAAACAAACAAACAAAAATAAAACAAAAAAAACGCAGATTATATACTCACTGATAAATGGATATTAGCCAAATTGCTTGCAATACCCAAGATACAATTCACTGACCATATAAAGCTCAAGAAAAAGGAAAACAAAAATGTGGGTGCTTCAATTCTTCTTAGAAAGGGTAGCAAAATCCTCAGGGGAGGTATAGGGCAGGAAGGACTTGGGAGGAAGAGAAGAGGGCAAGGGGGAAAAGAAGGCCAGGATCAGGTATGGAAGGAGATGGGATGATATACAGAGGGTCGGGAATTTGAATAGAGGTGTGACATTGCAATGGCAGATGGGAAACTGCGGGTAGACATCAGCAAGTCCCAGATGATAGGAAAGCAAGAGGCTCCCAGGACCCCACATTAGCTGAATTGCCCAACAAAGGGGAGGTAGAACCTGTAGAGACCATATCCAGAGGTTAAGCAAGGCCCCTAGTTGGGGGATGGGGCCACTCACTCACCTCCAAAATTTTAACCCAGAAGTGTTCCTATCTAAAGAAAATGCTGGGACAAAGTGGGGAGCAGAGACTGAAGGAAAGGCCATGCAGAGTGCCCTATGGCTCCAGCCACATATGTAGCAGAGGATGCCATTGTCTGTCATCAATAGGAGGAGAGACTCTTGGTCCAGGGAAGGATCAATTACCCAGTGCAGGTGAATGCTAGGGTAGTGGGGTGGGTGGATGGAAGGGAGAGCACCCTCATAGAAGTAGGGGGAAGGGAGATGGAATAGGGGGATTCCAGAGGGGAAAACAGAAAAGGGGATAACATTTGAAATGTAAATACATAAACTATCCATTAAAAATAAGCGAGAAAGAACCCAGATATCCCTCAATGGAGGAATGGATACAGAAAATGTGGTATATAACAATGGAGTACTATTCAGCAATTCAAAACAATGAATTCATGAATTTTTTAGGCAAATGGATGGAACTGGAAAATATCATCCTAAGCGAGGTAATGCAATCACAAAAGAATACACATGGAATGCAATCATTGATAAGTGGATATTAATTAGCCCTGAAGCTCTGAATACTGAAGATACAATTAGCATATCAAATGATTCCCATGAAGAAGGAAGAAGAGGACCCTAATCCTGGAATGGCTTGATCCAGCATTGTAGGGGAGTACCAGGACAGAGAAAAGGGAGGGGGAAAGACAGGAGAATGGATGAAGAGAAGAGGATTTATGGAACATATTGGGGGGGGGGGCTGGGAAAGGGGAAGGCTTCTAGAATGTAAACAAAGAATATAGAAAATAAATTTAAAAATTAAAAAAGAAAAAATGACAGAGAAGAAGAAAGATGCGCCCAAGGCACTTGCCCTGAGTCAGAGGGACGATTGTCACAGACTACTGAACCAGAACAGAAGTTTAGAGGTTATCAAGGGAAAGGAGAGACCTTGAAAACAGAATCACAGTGACCAGAAAGATGACTAATTGTGTCTAACTGTAAAATGCTCCATGCTGTATCCATTTTAAATATTACCGATGTGTTCCGGAAATGACCCATCAAGAAAGAGGGGTGTGCACTTTGGTGCTTTAAAAGTACTCTTTACTACTCTTTACTACTCTTTACTACTGCCCTTTCTCTCTATACTTTATTTTACAGTTAGTTCTTAGGGTGGTACCAAGTGGTAAGAAACCACTGAATGCCAAGGCATGTTCTTTTCTCTTTTCTTTTCTTTTTTTCTTTTTTAGTTGTTATTTTTACTCTTTCCATTTAGACTTCAAAATAAGTCTGCGAAGTAATGAGCATTCGCAATGGGAGGGATAATGCTGTACTTTGGTGGTCTAGCAGTAGATTCTGACTGCTAGGATCCTACCAGTGTGAGACCCTGAGGAAAGCTTGATTTCCTTGAGCTATGGCCGACTTGTGTATAAAACAATAACAACAATGAAAAAAATAAGAGAGAGAGAGAGAGAGAGAGAGAGAGAGAGAGAGAGAGAGAGAGAGAGAGAGAAGAAGCCTAGCAAGAAGTAATAGATCTGTGCATCTGGAAGTAGACTGGGAGCACACAGCTTGCTCCAGTGGGTCCGGCCCCACAGAGCTTAGGTTCCAGCCCTGAGGCCTCTGGCGGGAGTCTTCAGATCTCCACTTCGGGGTCCAGAACAGCCTGGGCTACAACACCACATCTCCAGGCCCTACAAGAGGCCAGGGGGCACCTGGGAGGCTGGCTGGGAGGAGTCAGTGTGCTCTGGTGAGTCCAGCAGGCCCTGGGCGGGAGCCTTCAGGTGTCTGCTTTGGGATCTGAACAGCCTGGGCCACAGCACTCAGTCTCCAGGAGGTGCAAGAGGCCTGGTGTGTACCCTGAGGCAGACTGGGAGGACACAGCTTACTCCGGTGGGTCTTGCCCCCACAGAGCTTAGGTTCCAGTCCTGAGGCCCCTGGCGGGAGCCTTCATATCTCCACTCCAGGATCCAGAACAACCTGGGCTACAACACCACATCTCCAGGCCCTGCAAAAGGCCAGAAGGGCACCCGGGAGGCCGGCTGGGAGGAGTCAATGTGCTCTGGTGAGTCCAGCAGGCCCCTGGCAGGAGCCTTCAGGTGTCTGCTTTGGGATCTGAACAGCCTGGGCCACCGGCACCCTGTCTCCAGGCAGTACAGGAGGTCAGCTGTGCACCAGAGGCCAGCTGGGAAGAGGCAGCTTGCACTGGTGAGTCCATCATTTACAAAAAGACCAACTAACAGCAGTGAGAACTAGATGGCAAAAGGCAAACACAGGAATGTCACTATCAGAAATCAAGGCAATATGGCAGCATCTGAACCCTATTCTCCTTTAACAGCATGTCCTGGATACCCCATCACAGGAGAAAAACAAGATTTAAAATCACCAGTCATGATGCTGGTAAAGGAACACATGAAGGACATACATAAAGAAATTCAGGAGAAAATGGATCAAAAGTTAGAAGCCCTTACAAGGGAAACACAAAAATCATTGAAAGAAATTCAGGAGAATACAAAAGCCAATAAGGAGGAAACACAAAAATCACTTAAAGAAATACAGGAGAACTTTGGTCAACAGGCTGAGGTCATGAAAGAGGAAACACAAAACTCTCTTAAAGAATTACAGGAAAACACAAACAAGCAAGTGAAGGAGCTAAGCAAAACCATCCAGGATCTAAAATCAGAAGTAGAAACAACTAAGAAAACACAAAGGGAGACAACTTTGGAGATAGAAAACCTTGGGAAGAAATCAGGGGACATAGATACAAATATCAACAACAGAATACAAGAGATAGAAGAAAAGAATCTCAGATGCTGAAGATACCATAGAAACCATGGGCTCAACAGTTAAAGAAAATGCAATATGCAAAAAGCTTGTAACCCAAAATATCCAGGAAATCCAGGACACAATGAGAAGACCAAACCTAAGGATTATAGGCATTGATGAGAGTGAAGATTTACAACTTAAAGGGCCAGCAAATATCTTCAATAAAATTATGGAAGAAAACTTCCCTAACCTAAAGAGAGAGATGCCCATGAATATACAAGAAGCCTACAGAACTCCAAACAGACTGGACCAGAACAGAAATACCTCCCGTCACATAATAATCAAAACCACAAATGTACTAAACAAAGAAAGAATATTAAAGGCAATAAGAGAAAAAAGCCAAGTAACATATAAAGGAAGACCCATCAGAATAACACCAATAAAGACACATGCTCCATTATGTTCATAGCAGCCTTATTTATAATAGCCAGAAGCTGGAAAGAACCCAGATGTCCCTCAAAGGAGGAATGGATACAGAAAATGTGGTATATTTACACAGTGGAATACTACTCAGCAATTAGAAACAATGAATTCACAATTTTTTTAGGCAAATGGTTTGATCTGGAAAATATCATCCTAAGTGAGGTAACCCAATCACAAAAGAATACACATGGAATGCAATCTCTGATAAGTGGATATTAATTAGCCCAGAAGCTCTGAATACCCAAGGCACAAATCGCATAACAAATGACTCCCATGAAGAAGTATGGAGAGGGTCCTGATCCTGGAAAGGATTGATCTAGCATTGGAGGGGAATATAAGGACAGAGAAAAAGGAGGGAGGTGATTGGATAATGGATGGAGAGAAGGTTTATGGGACATATGGGGAGGGGAGATCTGGGAAAGGGGAAATCATTTGGAATGTAAACAAATAATATAGAAAATGAAATATTTATAAAAAATAAAAAAAAGAAGTAAATAGATCACTGGAAGAAGGGGTTCTTGAGAGTCACATCCTGGGTACACTGTCAGCCCAATCATTCTGACTGGCCCATGAAACAAGTCGAGCTAGGCAAAACCACTAATTCCTTCTCTTCCAGAAGAGATGCTTCCCTCTGAACAATAAACCAAAGTAAATTCCTCCTTTGATTCTTTTGTGTCAGTCATTCTGTCACTGTAATGAGAAAAATGATGAATGCAGAATTTTTCATCAATATTGCAAGGAATGAGATATTTTTGCCATCCATAGGCTGACATATGCAGGCTCTCACATTAGTGGAGATGAACAGATAGAAAAACAAAGCTAAATGCTACAATTGAATGGTTGGGTTAGGGATGTTCTTTTTCTTCATTAGAAATAAACTTTTTAATACTCTTTGGACATTGTCTCAGGAGAAATGTATGTTTTAGAGTCAATTTCTCAATCCAAATAATTTTCAATACAATTAATGAAGAGAGAGACAGAGACAGAGAGGGTCAGAGACAAAGACAGAGAAAGACAGAGATAGAAACAGAGAGAGAGAGACAGAGTGTGTGTCCTAAGCTTGGCATGGATTTTTGAAACTCCAATCTCACTCCCAGTGACATAGTTCCTCCAATAAGACCACACCTCCTAATCTTTTCAAATAGTGCCACTCCAGGGCAACTAAGCATTCAAATACGTAAGCCTATGGGGCACATTCTTATTCAGACCATCAGAATGGCTAAAGGTGTTCTTCTTGTCCCCTAAATAAAAATAGAACTAATTATTGTCAAATGAAAACTTCTTCCATATGCCCTTTCTTTGCCAAAATCCTTTTTGAAAAATTATTTTTAAAACTTGGTATGAAGTGCATATATTTTACTAGTTTTCTTAAACAATAGAACTCACTATAAATGTTAACAAACAAATTAGTAATAGATACATGCATTTTTTCCCCAAAATTTTCTCTTTTTCTGGTGGTCTGAAGAGGGATTTGTTGAAGACCGTTTCTTTGGTACATAAGAAAGCTCTAATTGTTTAGAGACAACTTAAGAAAGTCCATTCTCTTTACCATCTGCTCAGTATTTGGTGAAAGATAAGAAAGACATAAAGAAAATCAAGCACCCCCAAGGTTACAAATGATTTCATATCTGGTGATCATGCAAGGCTTGAGATAATAGATGTTTTGAAATTGGCACAGCTTCTTTCTGGATAATTGAGGGGACAGAGGCAATAGTTTAGCATCCCATCCTCATCCATTTCGGAAAAGATAGATAGTGTCACAGAAAAACAATCTATACAGAAACCCTGAACAAACAATTACAAGCATCATAAAGCAAGCAGGTCTAGAATCGATCCCAGCAGACATTTCCTATTCTCACTCTTCTTTAACTTTGTCTATTAGGTAGTTTGCAGATTCAACCTTCTGTGAGTGTTCTTAATAGTATGGTATCAATTTACCCAGGTAAGAAATGCCTGCACCCATTTCCCTCTCAATAAAGCAAAATAGCACATCATTAAGTTGTTTTTCTCTGTGATGTATGGTTAGATTAAACAAAAGAAGGAGAAGGGTGATGGTGAGGCCAGATACCTGTGTATGTTGATCATGACTCAGTTTTTTGTTGTTTTGTTTCATTCCAGTTTTTTGTTTGTTTTTTTATTTGCTTGTTTCCGAGGCAGGTCTTACTGTATAGCTATGGCTGCTCTGGAATCACTTATGTAAACCAGGCTGGCCTCAAACTCAGAGATTTGCATGGTTCTGTCTTCCAAGTGCTAGAATTAAAAGATAATGCCACCAAAACTGTCCCACAACTAAATATTTTGATTTAAAAATTAATTTCTATTTCATTAGCTAGAATACTCAACCTTCCTAATGCTGTAACCCTTTAATGTTGTAGTGACCCCTCAACCATAAATTATTTCATTGCTACTTCATAACTATAATTTGATATAGTTATGAATTTTAATGTAAATATCTAATATGCAAGATATTTGATATGTGATCCTGTGAAATGTGTTTGGCCCCCATGGGGTTGCAACCCACAGGGTGAGAACCACTGCTCTAGAGGATCTTTGAGTCTCTATAGGCTCCATCATGTGTGGTGTGTGTGTGTGTGTGTGTGTGTGTGTGTGTGTTATCCTCCTCAGCTTCTGTCTTCTTTCCCAAAGCACATTGTACCCATGTACTGCAGATGTATAAACACACACACACTACCACTACCACTACCACCACCACCACCACCACCACCACCACCACCACCACCAAAGGATGATTTTTTTCTTTGGGATCCTGTGACAATATCTTTTCATAGCCAATCACAAACCAGTGGATGTCTCCAACATCCACTATCTACTTGTGCTTTCAGGATAATGGACTCCTACACTTGCCCAGTCTTTCATAGAACTGTTTAAAATTATACTTGGCCACCCACTGGCAATTCTATCGGGATATCTATCTACTTTGCTATAACTATAGGAGAAAACTTTCTACCTTGTAGAAAAGAGAAAAATATTTCTATAGTGTTTAATGTTGTTCATGATAGTAAACCAGGGTTGAACCCATCAGGGCATGAACTGGAATTTATACTTTATATTTCCATGGTTTGTAGTAATGGGACCTCTTCCATGAACTGTTAAAGACCCCGTATAACTGATCTATATCCACCTCAATCTCTTCTACCCTGTGCTTTCTTCTTCCAAAGACCTTCCCCAGCAAGGCCTATTTTTTATCCCATAAGTCATCTTCCTGATTGAATGTTCTTTAATTAACACTTTCCTCCATCTCTTTAATAATTCCTCTAAATAATATCAGACTGTCTTCTTCATTATTTAGATGCCAGTTTAAACATTGTGTACCTCAAAGAGACCTCTTAAACCACAGCAAATATACCTGTTCGTTCCGCTACTCTCCTCATGATAGCCTTATCTAACACTTTTGTGGAAGATCAAATTAATCAGGGTGACTTATTTTACTGCATATTTATGACTAGACTCTTCTGAAATCTGATCTTCTAATAGTCTTCACCCCACATTGTTATCTGCTCCTATATTCTTAGTGCAAGAGGAAGGCAGTGTCGGTCTGATAAATATTTAATGAATGAATATACAAAGGTAGATAATGTGTGAACCTTCTACTTTCAGGGTTAAGTCACTGTCAAATACTCAACTGAGTAAGTGGGTAAGTACAATTATTGTGCTATCTTACTTGACACATAGGTTCATCTACTGTGTTACAAAATTCCCATAGTAGCTGTGACTTTAAAAAGGCAGAATAATATGTTATCATGTTTTTAAAAATTCATAATGAGTGTCAGAGGATGAGGGGGCTCAATGCCATCATTATGTTCTTCCATCCTCATGTTTCAGAATGGCTACTGTAGATTCCCAATCATTTCTCTTTTTGCCAGAAAATTAAAGAGTGCATGAAGAAAGGAGTGAATGAAATGTATCCTTCCTTATAGTCCCAACAATATACTTCATTCTCAGGATTTATAAATAAAAAGATAATCTGGCAAACATAACCAATAGCAATGTGTTTATCCAAAGACACAAATAGAAGGAGATATTGATAATTTGTCTCATAGAAGGAAGGACTTTTGAATATCAGTGAAAGTGGCACTCCCTAAATCATACAAATCACATGTAACAGACCTGGGATAGAAGCCAAGACTAACAACACCCTATTTGTCCAAGAGCATCTAAACCTCCTCCAACACAGTAATAGAACTTTTGTTCAATACCCTCTGTAGGAGTACTGTTGTAAACAAGTATGCCGGTGTGAAATCTTCTATGTCCTTATCATTCTACCAGATCCTGAGGAGATTTCAAGAACTTTCAGATAAACTATGTAGTTTACCATTCTTTGACTTCCTCCTCAGACTTCTGAATAGCTGTCTTCCTTTGTTCCTTTATCCTAATGATATTAATGACATCAATAATATTTGGGGGGATTTAGCTTTCATTTGCTATGCACTTTACTTTTTGTATAAAAATTAGTTTGGCTAGTTCTGAGAATAAAGCAAATAAAATTAACCTGTTCTTGAACCCATTTGTGAACTAAATAATCTGTCAGGTATAGAAAGTTCAAGTAATTTTTCCAAGTAAAGCCAGAATTTTATTCCATTGTCCTTTAGTTCTTACAATAGGCCTGTTTGCCCATTTAAGAACCACATTGGCAGTGATGCTCTTGTCTCTGTCATTATAATCACATTGAAGCTGCATTTTGGTCATTCAAAACAAATGATTATCTGAATTGAACAGAAGTCTGGACTTTATTTTGTTGCTTTAAGAAAGCTAGGCTTTTGTAGCCCTGGATTGGGGTGTGTGTGTGTGGGGGGGGGGTGTGTATGAAAGGAGGGGGGAGGGAGAGGTAGAGGGAGAGAGAGACTGAGACAGAGACAGAGATGGAGACGGAGACAGAGACAGAGATTGTCAAACCACAGCCTCATTTTGTCCTGGGAGAGTACCCCTTACCTTGAGTTAGGTAAGAGGAAGACAAATTTGTAAGATGAGCAAAAATGCTAAACTTCTTCCTGGTTGCTTTTCCTGTCTATAGGTGAGGCTCTAGAGTCCTAGTATGGTTAATATTGAAAAAGAATAGTTTGGGGCATAAACTACAAAGTAACTGCAGCAATGGAATGCTGTATGGTCATCTCCAAGAGGGTAGCATTACTACTGGTGACCCACAGGCAAGAGAATCCTTGAATTATTAAAGAGACCTGTGCCTCGAGGGGTGAATGCAAAATTTTCCTATTGCTTCTGTGTTTCGGGGTCTTCACAAAGTATCATAGTAATGTATTCTGCCATGTCATTTTTCTCCAATTATCTGAGCATTTCCAGGGATTCTGGAAGTAATGAGATATATGTGGAAGATGCTTCAAAGAAATGATTTGGGGAGTTTTTACTGCAAAACTGATCATTTTCCCTGAAGGGCACAAAGCTCACTGCCTCATCTTCCATTTGAACACTATACTCTATGAATTTTATTTATTTATTTTTAAACAGAGAAAGAGAAAGGGAAATTGTAGAGAAAAGATAAATAGTATAGAAACTCTGTATAGAAATCTTTTAACATAAGAAATATAAGTAGGAAGAAATCATTTCCCTAAGGAAAATATCTTGAAAGTTAAGGAGATTCTCTTAGGTATAGGAAGTGAGTCGGAACTAATACAACAAACCATGTAAATATATATGTGATGCTGGGAACAGACTAAAAGCATGGTTCATCTTTATTTTGAAGAAACATGTATTTAATGCACTGTGCTTCTTCCTTCAGTTTTGTTACACTCCACTGGATTAAGAGATAAGAGCAAGCAAGCTAATTTTGAAATCACATACACATGCTACATAATGGCAGGCATAGTTTTTAGAAGTATTATTTGTCATTCAAAAACCCATATTACATAAATTTCAAAAGAATGCCTAAGACTCTTTCTAGTAATGTTTTACATGATATTTACTTGGTCAGCACTATCTCAATAATGCCAAGTCTTCCTCGTGCAGTCATGTATGCATTATACCAGGTAGCCTCACTGTCTTAAAAACCCTTTTCTTATCCACTCATTGTCTCAGCAATGTGAAGGTGGGTCAATGGAGAATTCCTGATCATTACATATTAACTCTCAACAAATATAGATAAACCACATTATCATCTACAGTTGCAAGGAAGGACCATTTTCATCTAACAAAGAGAACACATTGCCAAAATGACACCTAAATACTCTGATGATCTCCAACCTGACTTATATATCCCTGTCATGAGACAAGACAACAAAAGACTAGATTAATTGCATCATCTGGACAAAACTGCATGGAAATATGATAAATACGGAGTGGTAGGTCAGGTTGTCTGGTTACATAGTCCTTACTGTGACTCCTTTGGTGATATTATTTATTCATTCTTCTATATTATGTTCAGCCAAGTGTTTTCCTGACCACCAATGATATATAGATAATACAGGTGAAAATAGAAAATCCTGACTCTCAAAAACATCACAAACCAGTTGGATGGAGACATATACCATTTGTGAGAATTCAGTCTGGAGAAGAGCATGGCAAAATTCCTGTGAAACTTGAAGATCTCTTTATCCAGCCTAGGTTGAAACTGTCATGAAATATGTATCAGCTAAGATGTCCCTAAAATGCCAAGAAGGATTGATAAATGTAATCGCTTAAGCAAAGGTATAAGGCAAGAAACAAAGATAACATGAACTGGTAACAGGTACCTACAAATCATTTGGTTTTCTTTTGGGGTAAACATGCTACAAACAAAGAGGCAACATAATTAGCAAGGGCTGGAATAGAGGCATGTTAAAGCATCAACATTCTGTATAGTAGGAGGTGGAAAGTATGTAATGAGGACAAAAAAACCCAAAATTCTATCTATATCTACCTTTATTTTGATATTATTTTAAAAGGATTTTTATGTCTATGAATGTTTTTCCTGGATATATATATATATATACACATCATATGCATGCAATACCTGTAGAGGCCAAAGGGGATGGCAGATGCCATAGATTTGGAATTACAGATTATGTAAGTAGACTTAAAGCTCCTGGAAATCAAACCCCAGTTCTCTACAAGAGCAGTTAAGAGCTCTTAGTCGTGATCCATTTCTCTAGCTATTTTAAATTTTATACAACTTTAAATGACTGTACAAGTACAGTAATATAGAAATACAGTTTACATGTAAACATTACATGTTAAAATTCTTTTCCTGGTAAGGTCAACTTACATTGATAAGTTTAAAGGTTACTGCCATATGTAATTAAGAGACAGTAGGCATCTTTAGAGACTTATTGACACTTCATTGACATATGTCAAATATGGTGGTTGTTGAAGGTCTGTAAAGGTTAATGCCAGAGGTGTGAGGTGTGAGGTGAGAAGTGATCAATGCACTAAGATGTTGCAACCAAAGAATTTAGTACTGATAAGCCAAGGATAAATAAATAAGATGGGGAAATGGATTGCATAATCTCAGTAGTTGAATCTATGAGGCTTGGTTATAGGTTGATAATGATATTTAGCAAACCCTTTACACTGTCAAATCCAGTCACAAGACTCCTCATTGTCTATTTAATATGTGTATCAGAGGTCACAGTGAAACTTCAGACTCCTCTCTTGTGCTTGGAAATCTATTGTTCCCTTTGTCCATCTGCCCACTTTATTTATTTCAGAGAGCTTCTGGGCAGGTACAGCATTCACATGGAGCCAAAGTGGTTTGACTAAATGGTACAATTTCTCATCTTGGTGCCTACATCTTTTAAGACCTACTCCGACCAACTGCATTAGTTACTTGTCCTGTTTCTGTGATTAAAAGCAAATAGCTAAAAGCAACTTAAGGAAGAAAATATTTATTTTAGCTCAGTATTCCAGAGAATAGAGTTCCTTAATTGTGGGGAAGGATTGGATTGGCATGGTGGTAGGAGCAGGAAGCTGGATATTCACATTTCCCTTTACATACAGGAAGCAGAGGTAGAGAAAATAGGAAGAAGTAGAGTGAGGCTAAACATTCTCAAAGCCTTCCCACAGTAAAATATATCCTCAAGCAAGACTGTACCTCCTCAGGGTTCTATAACCTCCCTAGATAGCACCAGTTTCTGGGCACAAAATGTTTGACTATAGGATTCTGTGAAAAACTTTTCTCATACAAACCACCACATGATCAGTAGAGCTCATACTCCTTCCTAGCAATTTTAATCAATCATCTCAGTAGTGTTAATATGTAACATATCACATACTAGCTTCTGTTTTTATGTATAGTAACAAGACATTATGGTTTGGCATTTGTGCTTGTTGCTCTTGTTCGTGCGGCAGTGCTTGACACAGGGTATGCTGAGTGAATGTTTATTGAATTAAAAGGTAAATATGAATATGTGGATGGGTAAATGGATAGATAAAAGTGACTCTTTGTAAACATCATCTCTTGATGAGATCATTAGAGAGTAATTTTTCCCATTAGGAGATGATAAAACTATGTCTTAAAGTAATTGGGGACTTTTCTAAAATTATCCTGTTAGAACTCTTTATACAGTCTATAAAGAGGAAATAATCAAAGTGGCTTCTGTGATGAAGTGAGTGTATTGACTCAGGTAATTAGACAGTCTAGAAGGTCAGCAGTTTTGGAATAGCTCAATTTAGAGGCTCAAGAGTGTGTTCAAGGATGGATCTGTATCTTCCTTTACTTTTTTTATTGTGTAAAGATTTTATCAAAGTGGATAGCAGATCTACCCACATTTGCTTGTTGCATATACTGGTGTATATACAAGTATAAAGGTGTATTATTTGTTTAGAAAGATATAGATAATCAGTAAGGTATCCAGTGTAAAATTTCAGGATTGTTTAAACAATGATAAGAGTAGTAATAGCTTATGCAATAAATGGATCATGACAAAGCTCACTTGATTTGTCATTTACCTTCTTTTATGTCTCTGATCAGTTTAGACCTAGGATTCCTGAACTAGATGTTGTCAAGCAAGATAAGATATTCTGAATGACTTAGATAGTCTATCTACCCTTTCCACTGAGGATGAAATTGTTTTGTGGGCACTCCAGAAAGCAAGAGGATTAAGTGTGTAATACCTACTGTGGTGGAGGAAGAAAGTGATGTTGTCTATAGACACGGAAATAAATTCACATGTGTCTTGCTACAATGCCATTTAAGATTGTCTACTTAATTGATAAGTAATACTCTCTAAAGGGCAGTAGAACCCCATGACTTAGATGACACAATGTAATCATGAACTCAAACCAAGTGTAATATTTGCACTGGACCTGCACAGAACAAGCCGGGTTAACACACAAAGGAGGAACACATAGGACCCTGTTTACTCCTAACTGCTGAATTCTATCCTACAGATGATTTCCATCTTGAGTAGCCACTGGTATACCTGTCAGACTACAATGAGTAGTTCCAATGTTATGTCCACACAGATGGTCCAGGTAACATCCACAAGAACACAAGGTAAAAGTATGTGGAAAAGAGACTAGTAGGGAAAGATCAAGAAGACAGAGTAAAAGAAAAGAGGGAGATGGAGAGGGTGACAATGAGCAATCAGCGTGAATGATATACACCCATGAACTTGTCAAAACACAAATTTAATTAAAAAGCTCTCAGAAGGTAGATTTGGTTCTAAAATTATTCTAAGTTTTATACTTATTATTTTGTGCAACTTTATTTAGACTTCTTCCTCCATTGAATGGTATGGAACACATTAAGAATAATAATTCAGGAATTATGGAGATGGTTATGCTGGAAAGGTATTTCCTGTACATCATGATGATCTGAATTCACCTCTGTATCACCCACCAGAAATACTCGGTGCGACAGCTTTAACCTATAATCCTAGTCTAAGGAGGACGAGGAGGAAAGGTCCCTAGGGCTTGCCGACCTGCTAGACTTGCCAAACTGGTGAACTCCAGGTCCGTTTGGATACCTTGTCTCAAAGTAAACTGGAAAACAATTGAAAAAGATGAAAAAAAAAGTCAGCCTTGGACTTCCATATACATGTATACACATGTAAAACTATACCCTAAATTACACGTGAGAATACACATGAACTAGTACACACATATCACACACAGACAAGAATAATTCTTCAGAATCAAATTTAGATAATAAAAGCAGTATGTTATAACATTTACACTCCCTAGTCTAGCTCTCTGTACTTATTCTGTGAGGTCATTACTAGACAAACAATCATGCTTTGGATCTGGGAAATCTGTAGATAACTCAGGCAAAAGAACAAAGAAGACTATGTGGGTGCTTCTGGCTGAACCCACAAGGTAATTTAGACAGATTTCTCTTCTCCTGAAGAAACAGACATGAGAGAATTCAGAATGAGCCTTGTTTTCCTATTGGTGCAGCAGAGTATATAATGGCTCATAGCAACAGTTCCACCCAGAGCAGGCCACCTCTGCTTTGAGTCTGAAAAATAAATTATATTTTCCAATATCTGATATGTTCAGTTTGCTCTATAATTACCACCTCTTTCTTTGCCATTTCTCTCACCAATTTGATATCTTCCCATAATTGCAGTCTTTTGCTCTGCAAACTCACACGCAGCCAGTCAGTCCAACACGTTCATTATTTGAGCAAATTCTTTGCTTTAGGCTCATCTGAAAATGACCATCGATATCCCAACTGTGGAACTAATATATGCACACTTTAATCTTTTGCTTCACTCATATTTTAGGAAACACATGCAAACTTAAATTTCATGTTTGTTTTCTAAGTGCTGTGAACATTAAGCCCGGGGCACAGCTGATCAGCAGGCTGCACTGACATTTGATAACACAAAAGGTTGTTTGTGGTAATTATTATGCAATGAATTAGAAGGTAACTTGGCATGGGAGAGATGTTAAGTCAGGTAAAACATGAAGTCTGATGCCACCTTGTGCTCTCCAAATTTGTGTCTCCTGAAAGTTATGCTGTTTGAACAAGGTTAGTGTGCTCAGTATGCCTGGCAGTAGGTGCTGGGTCTCTGGCTCTCCTGTGGATCTTTGACATATCCCGTGTTCTGTTAACCAATCTGCCTATGATTCTTTAAAATTGGAGTAAATGAAAGTTGTGTTTGCTTAGAATGTGTCTTGAGAAGCTCATGATATGCTTTGAGAATCTAAAAATGATTGACCCCAATTGGTTCCTTCAGCCACATGTAGGGAATAGCAGTTTCCAAGGCAAACAGTATTTCTATGCAGCTGGACCCCAGGACCATCATCATGCCAAATTCACCCATGGAATGGTAGACCTTGGTGCCAGAGTCCAGAAACACAAATCCAATTTAATTCTGGCTCAGAAAAGCAATAAGTGTTTAAATTGGATTTCTGTGGAGCTAGTTCTTATTAGGCTCAGCATGCAAACTGCTTTATAGACATTTATTATTTAATTATTTCTAACAAAGGATCTTATAAACCCAACATCTATAATTAAATGGGAATGAGAGCAAAGGGGGCTTTGATGCTAGCCAACATGTGCTTTGTGACCCAGAACCTGCACTCAGAAGGGCTATCAGGTTTATGCCAAACACCAGGATCTTTGGCCAAAACTTGCTTCATTAAACTCAGCTTTGCGGCTGTAAGCTTTTAATACAGGCTCCCAGTTATCTCTGTCAGCCTTACCTGTGTTGTACAGGGAGTTTAATGGGGTCAGTGGAATGCAAGGAGTGTACCTCCGAACTGACTGAGCATCAGAGGTTCTCCTTCCTTTCCAATAATCCCTTCTGTTACATTTTCTGCCTTTTCAGCCCCAACAGCAATAAGGTTTCCTTTTCTCCAAATGTGTGCTTAGCTTCTTTCTGGACCCATGTCCATCCCACCACTTTACATGCTGATATTCTATGCTGGTTTGTCTCTTTCCACTATCCTCAGTCTTTACTACTTCCTCTAATAAATGGTTATGTGAATTAATGACCCAGTGCTGCTTTATGTATTATAGTTTTATAACTGTACTGGTTATAGTGGGAGAATTGCAGACAAATGGCATAAATTCAAGTGTCTCTAATGGTTGGCATGGCATCTCTGCCATGATGGAGAGGTTAGTAGCAAGGCTGATGGCCTAACCTCAAGAAGTCCAGCTTCACCAACACCCTTGCTCACAGCATTGATAAGCAATAATCATTTAATTTACAGATACTATAACCAGAACCCCCCACAGATGTTGTTCAACACTCCATAGTCATTTATATAATGCCCTTTTCTTTTTCTCATACCTGCATGTATGTGTTTATTTGCACATTAATATGTAGGAGAATGTGAGCAAATGTATGCACTGGTGTACAGAGAAAGCTCATCGGTTAGTCTTTACCTTCCAACTTATTTAAAACTGGATTTCTTGTTATGCCCCACTGTCCGTCTAGCTTGTATATGAGCTTCCAGAGATTCGCATGCCTCTTCTTCCATTTCTTTGGGATTACACTCATTCACTACTGGATGAAGCTTTAGATGAGTTCTAGTGATACAAACTCAAGTCCTCACACACTTGTATGGCAAGTGCTCTGCATATTTAGCCATCCCTCTGGTTCTAAGATTCACAGGGTATCCTTTTTATGTTGAGGCTACTAATCATTTGACTCTCTGAAGTTACACAGAGTCTACATTCCAAGTATGAGAGCAACTTGAAGAGAACACATAAAATAGAATATAGAATATGTCCATTAGATAAAGCTGATAAAGTGCTTTTGCATGTTTGTATTCTTTTTGCATTCATAATATATTACTAAAAATGTCATATTATGATAATTCATCTACTTATACTTTTGGAAGCATAGGGTTAAAGGCTTTTACTGAAGCTGGGAAAAGTTATCAGTTTTACAGTGCTGGATAAAATGGTGCCCCTCCTCGACGACAATTAACTGCCTGTAGTTCCTCAGAAGAGGCCTTACCTCATCTATGATAAAATGTAGAAAGTCCCCACCTCATACAATTGTTATACAGACAAACACTGACTCCAACCATGACTCCATTATTAAAACACTATATCCTTTTAAAAGTTATATTTTTGTTGCACATCCCCCCATTCTCTGGATCTTACATGCTTTCTACCCGTGATATTCCCTGAACTTGGGAGGATGTGATATAGATGCCCATATAGGACTAAGCAAGCACTCCATCAGCACTTTTCTCAGCCAGATGGTCAGTTTTGAGTGTTTACATTAACTTCCTACTGCTATAAGAGCTTATTTTTTCAATGAAGGCTGAGGACCGCACAAATCTGTGAAGATATAAATATGAATATTTAAAAGTCAGCAAGACAATGTGATCATTTAGCAATAGGAATATTTTCTCTGTTAAGACCTATCACCTCCCTAGTCACAGATCCTTAGCCAGGTTTATAATAAAATTCTTTTTTTTTATTTATTTTTTTAATTTTTTTATTCGATATATTTTTATTTACATTTCAAATGATTTCCCCTTTTCTAGCCCCCCACTCCCCGAAAGTCCCATAAGGATTTTGATGGGTATTGCATTGAATCTGTATAGTGCTTTAGGCAAAATGGCCATTTTAACTATATTGATTCTACCGATCCATGAGCATGGGAGGTTTTCCCATTTTTTGAGGTCTTCTTCCATTTCCTTCTTCAGAGTCTTGAAGTTCTTGTCATAAAGATCTTTCACATGTTTGGTAAGAGTCACCCCAAGATACTTTATACTGTTTGTGGCTATTGTGAAGGGGGTCATTTCCCTAATTTCTTTCTCAGCCTGCTTATCCTTTGAGTATAGGAAGGCCACTGATTTGCTTGTGTTGATTTTATAACCTGCCACTTTGCTGAAGTTGTTTATCAGCTGTAGGAGTTCTCTAGTGGAGTTTTTTGGGTCACTTAGGTAGACTATCATGTCATCTGCAAATAATGATAGTTTGACTTCTTCCTTTCCAATTTGTATCCCTTTGACCTCCTTATGTTGTCGAATTGCCCGAGCTAGTACCTCAAGTACAATATTGAAAAGATAAGGAGAAAGGGGGCAGCCCTATCTAGTCCCTGATTTTAGTGTGATTGCTTCAAGTTTCTCTCCATTTAGTTTGATGCTGGCTACTGGTTTGCTGTATATTGCTTTTACTATGTTTAGGTATGGGCCTTGAATTCCTGTTCTTTCCAAGACTTTAAGCATGAAAGGATGCTGAATTTTGTCAAATGCTTTTTCAGCATCCAATGAAATGACCATGTGTTTTTTTTCTTTGAGTTTGTTTATGTAGTGGATTGCATTGATGGATTTCCGTATATTAAACCAACCCTGCATTCCCGGGTTAAAGCCTACTTGATCATGGTGGATGATCGTTTTGATGTGTTCTTGGATTCGGTTGGCAAGAATTTTATTGAGTATTTTTGCATCGATGTTCATAAGGGAAATTGGTCCGAAGTTCTCTTTCTTTGTTGGATCTTTGTGTGGTTTTGGTATCAGCGTAATTGTGGCTTCGTAGAAGGAATTGGGTAGTGTTCCTTCTGTTTCTATTTTGTGGAATAGTTTGAAGAGTATTGGTGTTAAGTCTTCTTTGAAGGTCTGGTAGAATTCTGCACTGAAACCATCTGGTCCTGTGCTTTTTTTGGTTGGAAGACTTTCTATGACTCCTATTTCTTTAGGCATTATGGGACTGTTTAGATGATCTATTTGGTCCTGATTTAATTTTGGTATTTGGTATCTGTCAAGGAAATTGTCCATTTCCTCCAGATTCTCCAGTTGTGTTGAGTACAGGCTCTTGTAGTAGGATCTGATGACTTTTTGGATTTCCTCAGTTTCCGTTGTTATATCTCCCTTTTCATTTCTAAGTTTGTTAATTTGGACACTTTCTCTGTGCCCTTTGGTCAGTCTGGCTAAGGGTTTATCTATCTTGTTGATTTTCTCAAAGAACCAGCTCCTGGATTCGTTAATTCTTTGTACGGTTCGCTTTGTTTCCAATTGATTGATTTCAGCCCTGAGTTTGATGATTTCCTGTCTTCTACTCCTGCTGGGTGAATTGGCTTCTTTTTGTTCCAGGACTTTCAGGTGTGTCGTTAAGCTGCTAGTGTGTGCTCTCTCCATTTTCTTTTTGGAGGCACTCAGGGCTATGAGTTTACCTCTTAGCACTGCTTTCATTGTGTCCCAAAGATTTGGGTATGTTGTGCCTTGATTTTTATTAAATTCTAAAAAGTCTCTGGTTTCTTTATTTATTCTTTGGTCAAGGTGTCATTGAGTAGGGTATTATTCAGCCTCCATGTGTATGTGGGCTTTCTGTTGTTTTTGTTGCTATTGAAAATCACTCTTACACCATAGTGATCTGATAGGAGGCATGGGATTAGTTCGATCATCTTATATTTGTTGAGGTCTGCCTTGTGTCCAATTATATGGTCGATTTTGGAGAAGGTACCATGAGGTGCTGAGAAAAAGGTATATTCTTTTGCTTTAGGGTGAAATGTTCTATAAATATCAGTCAAATCCAATTGGTCCAAAGCTTCAATTAGTTTTACTGTGTCCGTTTAGTTTCTGTTTTCCCGATCGGTCCATTGAGGAAAGTGGAGTGTTGAAGTCCCCCACAATTATTGTGTTAGTTGCAATGTGTGCTTTGAGCTTTAGTAAAGTTTCTTTTATGAATAAGGGTGCCCTTGCATTTGGCGCATAGATGTTCAGAATTGAAAGTTCTTCTTGGTGGATTTTTCCTTTGACCAGCAAGAAGTGTCCTTCTGTGTCTCTTTTGATGACTTTAGGTTGAAAGTCAATTTTATCTGATATTAGAATGGCTACTCCTGCTCGTTTCCTGTGGCTTGTAAGATTGTCTTCCAGCCTTTTACTCTAAGGTAGTTTTTATCTTTGACACTGAGGTGTGTCTCCTGTATACAGCAAATTGTAGGGTCCTGTTTCCTTATCCAGTCTGTTAGTCTATGTCTTTTTACTAGGGAATTGAGACCATTGATGTTAAGAGATATTAGGGAATAGTGATTATTACTTACTGTCATTTTTGATGTTCTTTTTATATTTGAGTGGTTATCTTCTTTTGGGTTTGATGAAGGAAGGTAGCTATCTTGCTTTTTCCAGGGTGTAGTTTCCCTCCTTGTATTGGAGTTTTCCTCCTATTATTCTTTGCAGAGCTGGGTTTGTGGAAAGATATTGTGTAAATTTGGTTTTGTCATGGAATATCTTGGTTTCTCCATCTATGGTGAATGAGAGTTTTGCTGGGTATAGTAGTCTTGGCTGACATTTGTGTTCTCTTAGAGTCTGCATGAGATCTACCCAGGATCTTCTAGCTTTCATGATCTCTGGTGAGAAGTCTGGTGTGATTCTGATAGGTCTTCCTTTATATGTTACTTGGCCTTTCTCTCTTACTGCCTTTAATATTCTTTCTTTGTTTAGTGCATTTGGGGTTTTGATTATTATGTGACGGGTATTTCTGCTTAGGTCCAGTCTGTTTGGAGTTCTGTAGGCTTCTTGTATATTCATAGGCATCTCTCTCTTTAAGTTAGGAAAGTTTTCTTCCATAATTTTGTTGAAGATATTTGCTGGCCCTTTCTGTTGCAAATCTTCACTCTCATCTATACCTATAATCCTTAGGTTTGGTCTTCTCATTGTATCCTGGATTTCCTGGATGTTCTGGGATACAAGCTTTTTGCATTTTGCATTTTGCATTTTCTTTGACAGTTGAGTCAATGGTTTCTATGGTATTTTCGGCATCTGAGATTCTTTCTTCCATCTCTTGTATTCTGTTGTTTATATTTGCATCTATGGCCCCTGATTTCTTCTCAAGGTTTTCTATCTCCAAAGTTGTCTCCCTTTGTGATTTCTTAGTTGTTTCTACTTCTGTTTTTAGGTCCAGGATGGTTTTGCTCAGTTCCATCATTTGTTTGTCTGTGTTTTCCTGTAATTCTTTAAGAGATTTTTGTGTTTCCTCTTTCATGACTTCTGCCTGTTGACTCAAGTTATCCTGCATTTCTTTAAGTTTTTTTTTTTTTTGCCTTTTTTCTTTATTGGCTTCTATCTCTTGGGCCTTATTCTCCTGCATTTCTTTAAGTGTTTTTTGTGTTTCCATTATACGGGTTCCTAGCTTATTCATGTTCCCCTGTATTTCTTTAAGAGATTCATTCATGTCCTTTTTGTGTTCTTCTAGCAGCATCATGAACAGTGATTTTAAATCCAAATCTTGTTTCTCTGGTGTGTTGGCATAACCAGGACTTGCTGATGTTGGAGAGTTTGGTTCAGATGCTGCTATATTGCCTAGATTTCTGTTAGTAGCGTTCCTGCGTTTGCCCTTTGCCATCTTGTTCTCTGGAGCTAATTGGTCTTGTCTCCGGCTGGTGTTTCAGCCTCCTGAGAGGCTCTAGGGCTATTTCTGCAACACTGGAGGGCAGGGTTTCCCCTGTTGCAGATTGTTGATGTGCTTTCCTCCTCTTGGGTGCCCTTGCAGCCCTAGTGTTCTTTGCCCCAGATTGTGTCTGTGAGCCAGAAGATGCCTGTTTGCTCCTTCAGGGAGTGGTGAGGCTGTATGCTGCAGGGAGCTTTTCTGCATGCTGATCTCTCTGCTGGGCAGTGGAACTCCCAACCGGGTTGGTGCACACAAGGCTAGCCTAGCTGCTCAGGCCCTGAGTCTAGGCAAAAGCCTGCCAGGCCAATGTCGGAGCAAAGTTCCCCTCAGCTGTGAGTGTTAATTGGGTCTGTCAGGTGGCTAGGATGGTGGCATGCGCGCGCTCCCTGAGAGTGCTGGGAGAGTCTGCTGGCCTAACAACCTCCTGGCCGGGTCAGCACACAGATGGCCCACCGAGCAGCCCAGGGCCTGGGGGCAGTCCAGGGCCTGACCGTCTGACACCCCTGCTATGTCCGCCTTGGGCTATGCCTGTTAGCTGGTTTGGTTTTGCCTGCTAGGTCTCTGTGGCTTCCCGTAGGCAAAATGGCGGTGGTGCACAAACGGGCCCGGATAAACAACCTCCTGGCCGGGTCGGCACACAGATGGCCCACCGAGTAGCCCAGGGCCTGGGGGCAGTCCAGGGCCTGACCGTCTGAGACCCCTGCTATGTCCGCCTCAGGCTATGCCTGTTAGCTGGTTTGGTTTTGTCTGCTGGGTCTCTCTGGCTTCCTGTAGGCAAAATGGCGGAGGCTCACGCTGGCCAGGGCAAACAAGCTCCTGGCTGGGTCAGCACACAGATGGCCCACCGAGCAGTCCAGGACCTGGGGGCAGTCCAGGGCCTGACCGTCTGAGACCCCTGTTATGTCCGCCTCGGGCTATGCCTGTTAGCAGGTTTGGTTTTGCCTGCTAGGTCTCTCTGGCTTCCCTTAGGCAAAATGGCGGTGGCGCGCACACGCCGGCCAGGGGAAAAAACCTTCTGGCTGGGTTTGCACCCCGGTGCCCCCCCCCATCAGCCCAGGGCCTGGGTGCAGGCCAATGCCCGTCGGGCTTAGACCCCCACGATGTTGGTCTCGGGTTATATTTGCGTACCTCAGTCTGATTTCTCTGGCGACCGAGAACCAATATGGAGGCCTCGTATCTGACTGGCGGGAGGCAAAGTTCTGATGTGGCTTCTGTGTGGTGAAAGGCGCTGTAAATCCGCCGCTGCTCGCAGCCTGGCTGGCCAGCAATGGCCAGTGGTCGTGGGCGCAGGGTCTGCCTGGACCCTGTCCGCTTGGTTCTACTGCTGATCGCCCTTCCTCTGGACCAGCCGCCGCAGCCGCAGCAGCTGCTGCTGCTGCTGCTGCTGCTGCTGCTGCCACTGTTGCTGCTGCCCCCTATAATAAAATTCTTAAGTTCTCCAATAGAGAATAGGCCTTGAATTTAATTAGAAGTAATTGGTTACACCTGTAACTGCTATGCCACTATTAGAGCAGTGGACACAGCTTGCCTGGTAAGTCATTGTAAATTTTTGGATTCAAAGCTGGGCGAGAATCATAATGGCTTCCCCAACCCCACCCCCAACCCTACCCCCACCTCCCACCCCTGCACAGTCCCTTCTCACATGGAGAAAACCAACCAATACAGTTGACACTTCCAGTATTGTTACAAGTTGATTTCTTTATGTCTACCAAATTGATTGGTGTCTTCAGCAACTAGTCCTTACCATAAACTTGTGGTGGGCAACTAAGTACAGTGGCAATAGGCTGTGTTGTTTGGGTGGCTTCTGGGATTTCCTTGACCAAAAACTCATGGAGAAGCATCTCACACCTAGTACTGGGATTTTCATTTAATTATTCATGGAAGCAGAAAGAAGCATTTATTCACGCAGGGAGACTCTCTCCATTCTAATTCTCTTTATTTTAGATTCCATTTTCACTAAACTTTTAAGTTTGTTTCTAAATAGCTTTTCAAACATCCTTAACTTTAGTTACTTCTCCCACCTCCCATGCCCACCTTCCGTTTTTCTATCTTCTCCTTGCTTAGACCTTCCCTCCACTTTCATGTCCAATGTCTGCTACAATTTCCCTTCTATTAAGATGTTTCCCCAACTTTCCTCTACTGGTCCCTTTTTATCATCCTTGTATTTGCTAGTTCTCTGAGTTAAACATACTACACTAGAAACCCATAGCTATTTTCTGATTCTGAGGGAACCATGTGAGGTTTGAATATTGGGACGTGGGTTATCTCATTTATTAGATTTCTTAGTTCCATTCATTTTCCTGAAAACTTCATGATTTCATTTTTCTTTACTGATAAATACATTTCTGCTGTGTACCACATTTGCATCATCCATTCATTCACTGATGGAAATATACAGTATTGCCATTACCTGGATACTATAAATGCAGCATCGATGAATATCAAAGACTTCTTCAAGTTTGTATTAGCAATTTTGTTTCTTCTTTTGAAAACTCTTTATTCAGTTTTTTATTGTTTTGTCTTGCTGATTGTGGTTTTGTTATGTTCTCTAACTCTTTATTATTTATTCTAATGAATAATCATCTTCAGGATCTATAACTGGCAATGTTTCTCTCCTATTTTGTAGGATTCTTCTTCATTTGATTAACAGTTTCCTCTACACCACAAAGCTTTTTATTTTGGTGAGGACCTACTTTTTAGTTATTTGCTTTATTTTCTGAGCAACTGGAGTCCTAGTCAGAAAGTTCTTACATTGTGTTAGAGTCTAGTCCCTAGTTTATCCTCTAGAAATTTCAGTTTCATGTGTAATGTTAAGATCTTAATTCATTTAGAATTGTTTTTTTATGAATCGAGGAAATAAAAAATGGTTTCTTTTCTCTGTATGTGGATGTACAGTGCTTCCAGTACTGTTGAAAGGCTGATCATGTTGTTAACTACCATTATGTGAAAACAGAAAATCATTCTGAAAAGAAAGGAATACATTTAAAATGCAAAAGTTGAAGGTATGAATATATTTTTGTCCTTAGACAGTGTTTAAAGTCCAGAATGATTTACATTCTGCCCTCTAGCTCTTACATTTTATAAATGTAATCAGCAGCTAACTACAGATAGAGCCAGAAAGATGAGAACATTTTTACTTCTTTTTTTAAAAAAATATTGATAATTTGTGAGTTTAACAACATACATCCAAGTCCCACTCATCTCCCCATCCCCTCCTATCCATTTCCTGCCTGTGTAACCACTGCCTCACCCCACCAAAGAAAATAAAAAAAATGCACAAACAAAAAATTAACATAACAAAGCATAGAAAACATCTTACCCTGGAAGTCATCGTGTGTCATAGTGTGTCCCACAGTATATGTCCCCACATCTTCACTTGAAAATGCTCATTGCATTGTTTGAGGACTCTGACTTCTGTCACACCATCAATTGTAGATCCTCACTGGGACTCCTCCCCTGTGGCTGCCCTGTATTATGGAGAACCTGAAGTTTTGGATCAGCCCTTTCACACAATTCAACAATTCACAGATGATGTAGATTTTGTTTTGGGCCAACTCAAAGCCCTGGATTTGAGCCTTGGTAGTAGCTAAGCTTCCCAGTATGCCAGTTCTCCTGCATCTACAACACCAGGGCTCTCCAGCACTGCTAGGCATGGCATTCTGATATTGGCAGGAGGCAGGACCATCTCTCCAACTCTCATGCCAAGGTTGCCTCACGCACACTCAAGCCTCCAAAGCCAGTTCTACACTGCTGCCCAGCCAAGGTAAAGAGGCCTTCAGCTTGCAAGAAGCTGGTCTTGCTCTCCCATGCTCCCACTCTTAGAGCTGGTTCACCAGTATCTTCACTATCAGGGCTGGCTCCACTGTGTTGCCTATGCAAGGTTCAGGGCTTGCTCTCCAGAGTGCTACAGCCAGTGAAGGGCAGGGATAGCTCTCCACCTCTCAGGGCCAGCTCTCCTGACTACTGCAGGTGGTAAGATGGGGTGGGGGAAGGGGGTGGGAATCACCACTACATCCACTCCTCCTCATGACAAATGAGTGGTGGAGCCAAAGCTATCATGCTCACACCCTCTGGACTGCTCACCCTTGGCCCCTCCACCAGCGCCAAGCTCTTCTGTGATGCCCAGGCGAGGAAGAACATGCTTTATTTTTTGCAAGAGTTTTTATTTAATATTTTGGTGGTTCATTCTATTTGTGACATAGGAAGTATAGAGATAAATGATGTGTAATTTGTATTATCACCGAAAAAGAAAATACTACATAAATATATGACTAGAGTCAAATGTATCTACAAGGAGGGGAAGGATCTGTAAGCCTACAATAAATGAGTATTTTGGCTATATGGAGGATCAGACTGAATACAAAATAATTAAATACAGTTGGGATGGTTACAGCCTCTTGATTCCAAATATCTGATCATCTGTTTAGCTGTTGTAAGGGTCTGTATTAGCTCCATACATCAATAATAATACCTCAGTCTAGCTCTTATGTGACACTTTAGCAATCATAGGACCCAAGCAGTCTATCTTCATGGGCCTGTGACTACCAGTGATCAAGTCATTACAACGAGGACAGAGATTCAAGCTCTGGGGCCCGTAAATACTCATAAATCCACTAGACATAAAAACGTCTTTTCTTTTTAGGCACTTGTTATAAGTCTCCACAGTGTGTTTATTTTGGAGTACTGGCCCAACACTCGAGATACTCAGCAATCCTTTAGTATTTGAAGCTTTTCTTTGGTATTTGGATACCAAATACTATAGGTAGGCCCTGCTTATTCCTTAGATCTCTTGATATTTTCTTCTACTTAAGAGTAGGAAAAAAGGTGGAAGACATGTAAAAGAGAAAATCTATAAAATCGATGTCTTTGCAAACAGTGCATTATGACTGATTAGCACTTTTCAAGTTTGACATGGCAGAAATCCTCCCAATTAGCAGTTTACTCTGGCTATAACTTAAGCTGACAGTTGATGAGATGAGAAATGGTAAGTTTAAACTTATAAAAATTTATAATCTGCAAAAGGAATGTGAAAAGAGCAGTAAGAACTGGAAAATTCAAGTGCAGAGATGTACCAAATCAGCCCCACTAATAGTCCTATTTATTTTTAAAACAAGTTCCATTTTTGCTACAACTTCTCCCATTTAGAAATAAAATAGATAAGTGGATACTATAGGTGCCTCCGAGATCTGAAAATTTACCACTTTTAGTTGACTACTCTTCCTAGTCATTGAGAAAAATGCTTATTATATGGATGTACACATATATATGGAGGACAAAACAATCTGAATTTTCATTTTTTAGATGACAAAGTAATCTTTTCTACTCTTTTCCTACCCACATTCCTCCAATTTAATTGATATTTCTCTTTATTACTTTTGAGCAAACCCAAAATATATTTTCAGACTAGTGAAGAGGTAGTTTTATTTGACATCTAAAGTATCAAGTTTCTATGGCATCCATTTAACGGGGCACAGGAAGACATAGCTATATATATCTTCTGACCTTTGATAGCTCATCACAGGTATCAATGTTTCTGAGAGTATCAGTTAGTGCCTTTGTACCATAAACAAGCCATATTGGAAAGAAAATGCCAAATAGCTCTCACTTCATTCTTAAGAGATGATGGCTATTCATCTCTGCATATAGAACATAGAATTTTGAAAACTCTCAGGTTGATATCAGAAGATAGTGGAGCTGAATGTGAGGCTGCCCAGGAGATGTGGCCATTACTTCCCCACGTGTCCTCGATTACATTTTATGAACAAGACTCAGTAGGTAGCAGTTAGGAGAAATTGAATGGGGAAAGATGTAAAAAAGTTCATTGCAGTCACTTGAAACATACTGAGCTTGTGTGTGTGTGTGTGTGTGTGTATATATATATATTTTATATATGTCCATATATACATATGTTTGCATATATGAGTAGAGTGCACATGCTGTACTGAGTGCACATACTGAGTTGTCTGTGTGGAAACAAAGGTTCCTAAATAAAATTCTAATAGGTCCTCCATGTGAAAAAAGATAGTCCTAATAATTGCAGAAAAATAATAAAATTGTTATATGCTCATGCATATTTAGAACTATATCTAGAATTTCACATTCAACTCTAAGACTGCTGTTCATTTTTTTATTGTCCTCCCTTTTGTTTTATTTACTGACAGAATATATGCTTGTGTTAGCGTCTTTGACAAAATAAAATCAACTGGAAGTCAGAGAGCTCCTCTTTCATTGCAGAGCTGGATTTTGACAAGTGTTTGGGAGTACGGGTGTCAGGAGCACAAAATCCATTCTTTAGAATAAACTTAAAAATTTGCTTGCCTTAACTAAAGTCTTGAAAGAAGTTATTCACATCCTGTCTTTGACCTTTTAAAAGTTGTATAAAGTTAAACCTCCTGCTACAAAGGAAACAGTACTGAAATCGGAAGTCACATCATTTCTTGAAATAATTATTTTTAATGTAACAAATGTTTATTGTTATTTTATCTGCCAATGAAAGCATGCGATGGAAATTTCTGAAACATACCCACCCTACCCCCAATTCTGCATATGTTTTTCTTTTCCAGATGAATAGCTAAGCTTGGGAAGGCTTACCTCATAACAGCGTATGGAGCTTTTGCCCAAAAAAGTAAAGCATCTTGAAAGAAGAAAATGAAATTGATTGTGTTGTCTTTGTTTTCTTCTGTCTTGTATCTCTTTTATTTTATTGATAATTGCCTAGCATTTCTACCTGACTAGAAAAGTAGATTTAACCCTCCTACTTATTATTTTATACACAGGAACATTTCAAGTGTAAGATGTAATCACATCTTTAGAAATGTTTTAGTGTATTATATAGAATTAGTATAAACTTAGCATAGCACTGAATTCCACTTTCTTGTCTGAACTGAGTAGCCTGTTTGAAGCAGAGCATTTCTTTTATAACAGGGCTAATTCATTTCTATGTAATGTGTGACAGATGATATATATATATATATATATATATATATATATATATATACATACATACCAAGGTCTTGAATTTCTTTAGCTGTGTTATACTAAACAAGAAAAAAACAAACATGTAGAGGTGATAAAGTGTTTGAAAGCAAGAATTTTGAATAGCTATCATTTTTGCATCTCTGAAGTATTGCATAGAAGAAGACTGTATCTTCTTAATAATCTTGCCATAAAGATGGTATTTGTCAATTGTTTTAACAAGGCCTAATGACTGAGTTTACCCTCCAAATATCAGATAAGGAAACAGAAAATCATTTATGCCATACCCCAGAATTGGTACTGCGAGCCCATTTTATATGAGTCCAACAAGAACAAAGACCCCTGAACCAAGTCTACACTATAAGTCTAAAGAAAGTGGGAGGGTGATATTTGTTTTTTTTGTTTCTTAAATATATTTAGTCAGCCTTTTAGAATTTGATACGATATAATTTAGTCATATCTATGTCCCACATCTCTTCCCAGTTCTACTTCATTTTCTTATTCACCAAAGTTCCTGTCTGCTTAAAAGACAAACAAAAATCTTTTCAATGCAGTTTGTGGTGCTTGTATAATCTTGGGTGTGAGGTCTACCACATTCTGTGGTAGACCTACCAATAATCATATTCTTAATGTAAACTGACTCTCCCTCTCTCCAAGCAACTATAATTTGCCAGTAACTCATCAGTAAAGGTTAAGTCTTTGTGCCTAACTCCTCCTTCCATGATGGGATTTTGTCTGGCTTGAGCTTGTGAAAAGTTTTATGCATGCTATCCCAGTCCACTATGACTTCATATGTGGAATCTGGAAAAGATTGTTTCATTGTAGCTATCCACAGCCTACTGTCTCTTACAATCTTTTCATTTTCTCTTCTACAGTAATAACCGAGTATTGGAACAAGGAGTATGAAACAGAAATTCTATTTTGGTTTAGCTCACTACCTACAGCCTCTTATATGGGCATATTGACCAACTGTTGGTGTTAATGGCCATATACTATAAGAAGCTTCTCTGATGAAGGTTGAAAGGTTTATCACTCTATGGATAATAGCAAAGAGTCACTGACTATCAGTAATGCTATGTCCATTTATCAAAGTAACATTGGTAGATATTGCCCTAGGGCCTAGGACCTATGTAACCACAGGTTCATCTTCTTGATAATGGTGCATGTATGGATCCATCTTGTGAAGAAGATCTTAAATCTAGTTTAAAAAATGTATTTGGTTGTTCCCATACTACACCAGGGTTATACATGCCTTGCCAGGATAATCATTGTTTTATCTCTTAGGATTCCACACAACGAGATTGGTATTATTAATCTTCTTCTTCAATAGTGTGTATAGAACAGTCCAGCACCATGAAACCTAACTAGTGAACATAAAGCTTAAAGCTGAGTACCAACTTGATTTATCCATGACTCAAGTGAGTGTTCTTTTCACCAGTAAGGTCTTACAACTGAGTTCTTCAGAATAACCATGTTGAATGCCAATAGGTTATAATGCTTGGGGTCTATGAGATCCAATTGACCAACACTTCCAAAAAGGTAGCCCATTCCTAGAACTGGGTATGGGTGATTTTAGAAGGAACATCTTCATGTGCTTGATATGAAAGGAAGAGAAAAATAGGTATCAGAAGAAAAAAGAGACAAAAATAGTAAAAAAATAAAAATAAAAATAAATACTTGGCAGTGAGGAGAAAGGAAAAAAAAATCAAAGATAATAAATGAGTAGATGTACCTAAAGGAAATGAAGAAATTGTACTTATTTAATGGTAGTTAAAATCGATAACAGTAAACAAACAAAAAGAATTTACTCTCTTGTTACATGACTCGGTGCCTGGGCAAGTGATTTTTAAGTTACAGCAACATGATTTCTTTTGATTCCTTTTTATCGTTTGTTTTTATGTCTATTTTTAAAGCATGTATTAGAGTAGATGGCTAACTACTACAGAGATGATATAAAGAGAAATCTCTTTGAATACTCACTGAAGGGTAATACATAGAAAAGATCATACAATTATATATCTTTAGCTTGTTGATTTGTCAGTTATTTGTAAGAGAAAACATTTTAATTCTTCCTTTAAAATAGCCTTGAACACTGAAATATATGCTTGCATCAAAATCTATCATGATTAAATGGTTAAGAATCCATTTTTGTTGTTGATAGCATATTGGGCTGGGACTCGGCCTCTATGTGGCAGAATCCTAATAATTAATTCTGTGATCTTATGTAGATTCCGGCAATCACCAGAGTCTTTTTCTTAACCATCATGACTTCATTTGTCAAAAGGAGCTAATAGTAGACCATGTTGCCTGGAGATTAATAATGAAATAGCAATTTATTAATAACTATAAACAAATTTAAAATCATGTTTGTAATTACTCTTTAAAATTAAATGTAGGCAGAACAAAAGTATGCTTTACTTCAATCTCTCTCTTTTTATTACTTGAAAGTCAACAAATCCTTTAAAATCTGCCTGAGGCCTGACTAAGTTTGCCAGTGAAGTACTCAGGGCAATAGGATTAGCCTCATGAAATACTGGAGGAAAACAACTTAACATTTTTTCTTATAAGTCCTTCAACATACTACTGCATTCTTGGTGGACATTCAGTTCTTGTCCATCCCTATTATGGAAGCTATAAATTGCTGCCTGTACACTGGGTTAATCCCCAGAGTAAGAATGAAAACTTCTGCCTGGTGGGCCTTAGTGTTAGAGATCTCTCTGTATGGTCTCATTCAGGGACTTTTCTTCTGTGAGGTCAAGGACTAGCGAGAGACTGGAACAATGGGGGATTTAATTGGTGAGTCACCGACAGACCAGTAGCCATTGTAACAGTGTCTCCCAGGATCAGCTTCCTCCTTCACCTTCTGACTATGGTGATCCAGTATGCTGTTCCCCCAGGCTTGTTTACATTATCTGCTTTCCAAAGAAACTTTATTTTCCAGATGGTGTACTGCAAGGTTCATCTCTGTGGGAGCTCTGTTTAACTAAAGCTAATATACCTTCTTAAAAGACCCCTGCTATTGCTTACATAACATAAAAATGCAATTCTCAGCTGTTTGAAAATGGGAGTTAGGGTTTCCTATCAGGGATCCCTTAAGACAAATGCTGGGTAAAGTGTCTTTTACCTCCTCTTCATTTTCCAAACCAGAAATTAAATTGCTTACACAGTGTGGCTTTGGTTAAAAGATTCCCAGTGATAGCATGGAGTTTGTTGTTTGTTTTGTTTTCAGAATCTCTTGAAGTAGTGTGTAACCAAGAAGTCCACAACATCCCTACTAAGTTCTCATTCAATACCATGCATCAGAGAGGATATGAAGGTGATACAAGACTCTGGCATATTCAAATTCTTATTAAAAAATATAGTAAAAGATTTACTTTCACTTTAAAACTGGTAGGGGCCAATGTATATTTTACTTGGGGAAGTGTCATTTGGGGGAAGATAATGTATAGTGATAGACAATATTCATTTGCTACCAAATCCAATATCTATTTCCTACAATGCATAATCTTAGAAATAATGCTCAACATCTGATCAAAGTGGATTGATGAGGCTCTGTTTTTTAAATATACAATACCATGGTTGTTTCTGTTTAAGATCAGATCTTATCACATAAAACATTGTCTTCCTATTGCCAACATTCTAGAAAAATAACTCTTTCCAAAAGTCTTGCAAGATAAAGTTTTCTGTTGATGCTTACTCTTAGAACTAGACAGGAACTCTGCTCATAGTCTAGACCTGTGGCTGGGTAGAACATTTCTTACCTCACCTCACCACCTTTTGCTCTCTCCTGGGATTTCTGCTCAGAGCACCCTTCTTTGGCTTTGCAAATATATCTTGCCCATAGTAAGCAGAGACACCTCTGCTTCTGCCTTGTCTTGATCACTGGACTGCTTTCCTGCTTCTCATTTGCTGACCTCCTGCTTGTTCTTCAGATGGTATCTTAGTAAGGCCTTGCCCAGTTCCTAGCAAGACCATACTCTACAGGCTTTCACTGGAGTAGTTACCCATCTGTCGTAGCTCTAGTTAGGGTGTCGTCCGTAATACTTCTGCTATTGTATAACTACCACTTTACATAGATTGGACAGTTCATGAAAGCAGGATGGATATCTCTGTGAGGTCACTGTTGGCAACCTCCCTATAAAGTACAGTTCAATGAGTGTTTGGTAAATTTTTTTCCAATAAATGACAGCATGGGTAAGGAAAGATGGGAGTAAATAAGAGGAAGGAAAGAATGAGAGAAAAAAAAAGAAAGGAAAATGTGGTGGGGAAGAAGTTGGGAGGAAAGATAAAGAAATGCAGCTATAGTGTGCTTACTGATTGGGTAACTTCATGCCAGCTCACATCCACATGGTATATCTATTTCCTTAGGAACCTAGGTGGAAACAGAAGCAGGGGAAGGGAGGCCACACAACTGCCTTACGTGCTGCGTACTGATCTGAACAATTCATTCTTATCCACCCAGACCCTACTTATGGAAGTTTTCTAGCAATAGTTATGTACACAGTTTTTCTCACTTCAGTACACTGAGGCTTGGGAAAGTAATGCAATCTTGCAGATTTATTTAGCAAATAGAATCTTTAAAAGTCTCTCCAAAGCACAGCAGTAGGAATTCAGTGCCGGTAATCATATGCCATATTTCAGGCTTTTAATTTCCTCGAGATGATATTTCTCATGATCTGAAAGCTTTGCTCCCTCCCTGGCATCAGATCTTATTTTAACATACTGATTGAGTCTCTTTATTTTACACTTCCTGCTGGGAAAATAGATGCTGAAATGTGTGTAATGTCACATTCACTTTAAGGCATTGTAGGATAAAATTGCTGGAAGTGAAGGCGTGGACAGCAGTGTGTATGTATGGGTACACCTTCAATAAGTACACACGGTACATTCAGACTCATGGCATCCGAAGGAAATGAAAAGGCTGAAAGATGGCTAGTTTAACCAGATTCTTTCTATTCCTTTGTTTATTAAATGTGTTTAGTTTTTCCTGTTTTACACTGAGTCTTCCAAAAGCAGTCTCTCTCTCTCTCTCTCTCTCTCTCTCTCTCTCTCTCTCTCTCTCTCTCTTCCCCCCCCCCCAACAAATTTCTAATATGATTATGTTTATCTGTCGGCTGTGTTACTTTTCTTGGCAGGTATTTAGAGTTTGGGCTGTGTGGGTAATGGAATGACATCATACTTCAATGCCCTGTTTGCTTCTTGAGAGACTTTGTTGTTTGCCAAGGCCTGAACAAGTGGTTCACAAACAGGAATGATATTGCTTTCCAGGAACATTTGGTAATGTCTGGAGTCAGCAGAGTACTAATCTAATTTCATTGACAGAGGCCAGGGACACTCCTCGATATTCAGCGATGCACAGGAAAGCTGCTCCTATGTCACAGAACTGGCTTCCCAGAAATGGCAATAATGCCACAGTGGAGGGACTTAAGATTAGGCCTTAAACTTCAGGCTCCTATCCTTTGACAGTGATCCAGATGCCTCACAACCCAGTGATGAATATCACATACATTCGCACATGCCAGATCTGACCTGTAGATTCGTTCCATCTCAGAACCTAGGTCAGATACTTCCTTGCTCTCTTCCAGAGAATGTTCCCAGCTTTCTATGGTAATTTCCTTTGCTAAAACATCCTATACATGCCTGAATTTCTTCAGTACCAGCATCTCTGGAGAGATCTGAAAACAAGGGTATTAAGCTATTAGATAAGTGTATAGCCGCCTCGGTCATCGTACAATTCGAGACCAGAAGGGCTAGGATAATGTTTTGGTTTCCTGTGATTCCTTGATGCTTAATATCATGTCTGACACTTAGTAAATAATCTGCTGATCATGGGATATGAAAGCACAAATTGAACAATGAATGGAGACTTTTATTCTCCCCTCCCCTCTAGTTCCTTTCCTGCTGGCTTGCCTATTCATGCATTGGTGATTGTTAACCGACCATATGCTTATATGTTCACAAGTAATTGATCCTTGTTACATGAGAATTGCTGACACCTGAAGGGTCATTCAGAAAACAGCAAAGGAAGTCAAGCAAGCTAGGTATGAGACAGATACTTCACAGCTTCTAAAGGGTTATCAAGCTTTTAAGCTAATGTTTTCCTTTAAAGGTGTTGCTGTCTCTCTCATTAGCAAGGGGTTGCAAAGGATGGATGAGAGACTAGGCAATTGTTACTCCTCATCCGAAGTCAGAATTTATATATTTATATGAATTTTGGCCACTAATTCAAAGTTTAAAACAACTCAATACTTTAAAAAACATACACTAATGAAATGCTGTTTCACCCTTGTATTGGCATCAGAAAGGATCCTTTCTTTTAGAACCCACTAAATGAAGGTATATTTTACCTTCATTTATCTATAACACAGTTATATATGAGAACACAAAGAGCAATATGCCCTCCCACTGAATGCAAACATCCCTCGGTCTTTTTCTTCCTACTAAGGCTATGACTGATCATCCTGCTAACTGGGAAGGCATCAATAGGGTCAAAGCAGTGCATGATGCTTTCATGTGAACTGAAGTTTAATCAGAGTGGTACATATAATGCTGGGTTCACATGTGTCCTTGCCTCTGTCCCTGTAAGATATAACTCACAGTCTGAGGTGAACAGGGTATAAATCAGGTGTTCAGCCTCCTTGAATCATAAATCACAAGTGTGATGCTTTGGTAATACAGGGCATCTATAAACTCTAGGACAAATAAAAAGAAATCACCCTCAGTTTGGATCTTTACCTAGATTAAGTGGTGCAACTTTCCAATAAATTGGCTGAGAGTTCTGGGAAGATTTAGACCAGTTTCACCACAGAGACAGGACAGGAGGGAGGAGGAAGACAGAGCAAAAGAGGTGTTGAACAACTGGACAAACTGGACAGCAGTGAAGACTAGGTATCAAAGACAGTAAACACATACAGTTCTCCTGGTCACTCAGGGTGAGTAGTATCCCTTATGAGATGTAACTTAACAACATAACAGTATGCTCCTTGTAGTGGGTAATTAGAGCCCACTATTAGAGTCAGTACATTGAATACAGTCAGTGTATCAATCAGCTAACATTGCAAACAATCCATCTGAAGAGGTCAGCTCAGAAACTTTGGAAAATTCCACCAGACCCTTCCCCTCCTGAAAGAGAAAACCCTGGAAGGGAGGGGCCAATTACATTCCTCAGACAACAAGGAGGAGGGACTGACCCATTGGCCACCTGAGGATAGGGGAGGAGCTATTCCAAGACTGTTGGCCAAGACCAATTGGTTTAAAAGTCACACTGTTCTGCCAATCACATTGTGCCTAATGGCTGCTGCCTTGAGAGCCATATAAAGGCTCTCTGCACATGCATGGTCACACAATACGAATACAACACAAAACACAAGCACATATTCAACCTTTATTTGCAGTACTTCTGATACACTCTGAGATCAAAGTAAATCTCCTGGTCAAAGCCAAAGTCATTCTGTGGGGAAGCATATTCGTTCTTTAACGGTGGATGGGGGTGGGGGTGGGGGACTTGAAGCCACAAATCAGAGACACCAGTAAAGAAGACTTAAAAGAAAGTAAGTTTTTAAGGGGCTGTGTTCTAAATTATCATATGTTACACCTGCAAGTGGGATGCCACAGCCAAGTGTGTCCCATGAACATAAAGTTATCAAGGTGAGTTGTACACTGAGAAGAAGTTCTACCCAGTCTGAGCCAAAGTTACCACTGAGGCTTTGTCCTTGACAGAATACAGGAAGTTGATAGAGAATGAGAAGGGAGATAACTGCTTAGCCCAGGGCTAACCGGTTTGCTTCTGAATGATGGTGAATATTTGAACATTTGCTCATTCTTCTAAAGGGATTATTTCTCCGCCTGTTTTAATTTGTTTTGCAAGTCCCATAATTAACTTAACACCTGTCAGGACTTGGTGACTTGGTTGATGCGAGTGCATCCCTGTCCTGAGCAAATAATGTGAAGAACAAAAGATATAACCACCTTACATCTATTACTCCATGTAGAACTGTTACCCATTCCTCTTGGATAACCCAGGGAATTTTCCAGTAAAAGTTTACTATGGGCTCTAGGGAACTGGGAACATCGTTTTATAGTCTGTTCAGTGTTTTTCCTTTCTATATGTAACTAGCAGGCTACTTCTGTCAACAAAGACTCATTTCCTCCCTGTGGAAGAATTCTGACACTAGATGGTAAAGAAAAAAAAATCATTGATTATTTTAAAAGCTTATTTATTTTCTAACCTATTATTGATTGCAATCTCTTCTCAACACTGTTTTTAATGTTAGCATACATCCTTATATATAAAAAGCAAAAACAAAAACAAAACAATGTGGTGCTATCTGTGCCTGTTACTGGGTCAGAGCAAACATTTCAATTAAATCAACAAACATTTGCTAGGTGCTAACAAAAGTACAAAGCACTGGGGTTGAACACTGTGCTGGAACTCTAACTCACACCTAGCGCTTACTCTGAATAAGAGTACAAGCTAGCCATGGATGAGCACTGCTATCATAAAGAGACAAGGGCCATGCTAGGACAAGGCTTCTTGCATGGGCGAGGATCCCCACTCAACTATAATTCTGTCATTTCTTATGGAAAAGGGTTTATTTTCCATGATTTAATAAAAAAAAAGAAAAGCATTTCAAACATTAAGTTGAAAGACTAGGACAACAAACATCTATAGCCTTTTTAAGTTTAACAACTGAAATGGTTTCAATTACTGTCCATCAATCCCTGCCTTTATTCATCTACTCATCCCTTTTTCCATTTCATATGAAAGTAAGTTGGAGTAAAAATGACACTTCAACCCAAACAGCTCAGCCCTTCATCTGCAGAAGGATAAAGATGTTTTTCTATATTATCATAATCTTATATAATATCCAACTGCATTTGAATATCCCCATTTGAACCTGACACCTTTTCAAGGCTTTTGTTGATGTTGAAACAGTCATGTTTTAAGCATTGAATTTGTTTTCATCTCCTTTTAGGGCTTTTTTCAATAGACAAATACAGTTCTGCTTTTTAAAAATCCCATAATATAGATTTTTCCATAAGGAGCTCATTTTCACACTCTATTTCTTGCAAACTAGATGCTATATGTTGAGGCTTGGTTAGAATCAGATTAAGCATTTCAGGCTAAAAGGCATCCCAGGTGATGCTGTGCATTTCCTGCACACCAGGAGGTTGCTAATATTATCCATGGTGTCCTGG
This sequence comes from Apodemus sylvaticus, assembly GCF_947179515.1. Taxonomy (NCBI): domain Eukaryota; kingdom Metazoa; phylum Chordata; class Mammalia; order Rodentia; family Muridae; genus Apodemus; species Apodemus sylvaticus. The sequence continues at coordinate 125,083,657 of NC_067476.1, forward strand.
ACTAATGTGAATGATGCCTTGTTGCTGTGGTCATTGTATGGATGTTCTTTAACTTCCAAATTATCAAGTCATCTATAGTTGGACTCATTGACGTCACCATGTTGCTTGCTCACTCGAACTAAATGCTTGAACCATCCATTCTGAGCTTAATCTGTATCATTACTGCAGAGTCAGCAAAATGCGGGTTGGCTTGACACTGCCATTACCTCTACAGGATTCACCAGCATCGGGGCATAACTTCCATGTTTATTCTACTCTGAGAAAGGAAGTACATTTCAGAAGCATGTGATTTAGAAATAGCAGACATCTAGCTGTGTGCAAACAAGGACAGCTTAAAAGCTGGAAAGGATTTTAAAGAAAACAAGGCAATTTAGAGCTATAAGGAACCCAATCTACTATTCACTTCAATATTCTCTTTTAGCACATAATAAAAGTAATGTCTAACTATGTTGTTCACTTTGCTCTCATAAAGAACTAGACTTGCTTAATAGAAATCTTTGAATAAAGAAAAACATATTGCATATTGGTAGAAAGGAAGTCAAAATTCCCATAAGTAATTACTATTTCTTTGTTAGCAGTAGTTTTACTGGCTATAGTTTTGTAAGATGGCAGTAGGCTGCTTGTTCAACCTTTGGAAAGTATCTCTGCCTACATAGGATCCTCTTTTTCATCAGAGGATAGCACATGCCTGGCAGAATTAATTTAAGAGAGGGGCCATATTTTGGTTCAAAGGGTGAATTCCATCATGGTAGGAAATATATGGTATCAGGACTGTTCTATCCATGGCAGTGACATGGCACATAACTTGTTCACATTTTGGTAGATCAGGAAACATCACAACCAGAGCTAGATCAGAATTAGAGCCAGATACCCTTCAAGGCCTCTAACAATCCTTCAAGGCTTCTAACAATCCTTCAAGGCCTCTAACAATCCACTGTGGCTAGTTATGCTACTACATATGCTAAAGAATCTGCAACCTCCCAAAACAGAATTACTCTCTGGGCATTCAAACACATGAACCTCTGGGGAACACCCACATGCAAACCATATGTAGAATGCAAAATTTTTTTCCTACATATGTGGTGAATATAATACAGCTTCATTCTAATTCTAAAACCTTTTACTGGGCTTCAGCCAAGCTGACTTATGTATCCAGGATCTCCTGTAGTCTGAGCATGGTCAGTAATGTCACTGTCTCCTAGCTAGAAACAAACCCCACATCATCCTTCTGCCTGAGTTATCAGAAGGAAGCAGTTACTGGGTCAAGTGAAAATGGGACCACCTGAAATGATTAGCTTTATGTTACACAGTCTGAGATTACATTTATTCAACATATAGATAGCATGGTAGCAAAATGACAAACCCTGGCCTAGAGAGATGGCTCAGCCATTAAAGATTAGGCTCACAACCAAAATGACAAATACCGAGAAGGAAGCAAACGTCAGGTCCAAAGGAAACTCCAACTCCTCAATCTCCAAAGGCAGGGCATATTCCAGAAATGATAGTCTTGGCCCACCTCAGGCCGGACTACAGAAATATTTCAGGGAGCTAGCAAAGCTAGCATACCTCAAGATCTTGTGGAATGGGTTTCCCTGCGGAAAGGAGTCATTTCTCTGTTACACATCAAAGCCTATACTTGCCTCCAGGCTCCTACAGTCTCTAGTCACAAGTACCCTGTTAGACATTTTATAGATCCCATGCCAGTATCCTGAACCTCTCTATGTCCCCCATTTCTCCTGCACTATGCTAGGCCCAAAGATTGACCACCTTTGCCTACTACCTCTTGCTATCTCAACTAGTCTCATCCAGTATTCTCCCTTCTCTTACAGATAACCCTAGTTATGTCTTTTTCTCTGTGCTTAAGACTCCTCAAGATGCTTCTCCTGGATAATTCCTTTCTCTAATGGACAGTTTTTTAAAAAAAATCTCTAACAGTGTGGCTATTTTGGTGATATTTTCGTTGCTTTCCCTCACATGGAGTAATATAAATAAGTGAATGAGTGAACCGGGAATTACTACGTAGGCATGGGAAGCGTGGAAATCCAGTTGAGTCCTATAAGATTGCCCATCCTAGAATGGCTCTTTAGAAGGCTGTCAAGGACTGAGAAGATGAAGGGTCAGTAGGATCTTGCCTCATAAAAAAATAAAGCACAGTTTTCTGAGGAACCTCCAGACTGATTTCCACAGTGGTTGTACCATCTTACAGCCCCACCAGCAGTGGAGGAGTGTTCCTCTTTCTCCACATCCTCACCAACACCTGTTGTCTCCTGAGTTTTTGACCTTAGCCATTCTGACTGGTGTAAGGTGAAATCTCAGGGTTGTTTTGATCTGCATTTCCCTAATGACTAATGATGTTGAGCACTTCTTAAAGTGCCTCTTGGCCATCCGAATTTCTTCAGGTGAAAATTCTTTGTTAAGATCTGTACCCCATTTTTAATAGGGTTATTTGGTTCCCTGGGGTCTAACTTCTTGAGTTCTTTGTATATATTGGATATTAGCCCTCTATCAGATGTGGGGTTGGTGAATATCCTTTCCCAATTTGATGGTTGCCGTTTTGTCCTTTTAACAGTGTCCTTTGCCTTACAGAAACTTTATAATTTTATGAGGTCCCATTTGTCAATTCTTGATCTTAAAGCATAAGCTATTGGTGATCTGTTCAGGAACTTTCCCCCTGTGCCCATGTCCTCAAGGGTCTTCCCCAGTTTCTTTTCTATTAGTTTCAGTGTGTCTGGTTTTACATGGAGGTCCTTGATCCACTTAGAGTGAAGTTTAGTACATGGAGATAAGAATGGATCAATTCACATTCTTCTGCATGCTGACCTCCAATTGATACAGCACCATTTGTTGAAATGGCTATCTTTTTTCCACTGGATGTTTTTGGCTCCTTTGTCAAAGATGAAGTGACTATAGGTGTGTGGATTCATTTCTGGAACTTCAATTCTATTCCATTGGTCCACTTGTCTGTCACTGTGCCAATACCAATGCAGTTTTTAACACCATTGCTCTGTAGTATTGCTTGAAGTCAGGAATACTGATTCCCCCAGAATTTCTTTTGTTGTTGAGAATAGTTTTAGCTATCCTGGGTTTCTTGTTATTCCAGATGAATTTGAGAATTGCTTTTTCTAACTCTGTGAAGAACTGAGTTGGGATTTTGATGGGGATTGCATTGAATCTGTAGATCACTTTTGGCAAGATGGTCATTTTAACTATATTAATCCTGCCAATCCACGAGCATGGCAGATTTTTCCATTTTCTGAGGTCTTCTTCGATTTCCTTTTTCAGAGACCTGAAGTTCTTGTCATATATATCTTTCACTTGTTTGGTTAGAGTCACACCAAGATACTTTATATTGTTTGTGGCTATTTTGAAGGGTGTCGTTTCCCTAACTTCTTTCTCAGCCTGCTTATCCTTTGAGTATAGGAAGGCAACTGATTTGCTTGAGTTGATTTTATAACCAGCCACTTTTCTGAAGTTGCTTATCAGCTGTAGGAGTTCTCTGGTGGAGGTTTTCGGGTCACTTAAGTAGGCTATCATGTCATCTGCAAATAGTGATCATGAGACTTCCAGAGGACCCTGCTATACCACTCCTGGGCATATACCCAAAGGATTCCCTGGGCGTGCAATAAAGACACATGATCCATTATGTTCATAGCAGCCTTATTTATAATAGACAGAAGCTGGAAAGAACCTAGATGCCCCTCAAAGGAGGAATGGATACAGAAAATGTGGTATATTTATACAATGGAATACTACTCAGCAATTAGAAACAATGAATTCACAAAATTTTTAGGCAAATGTTTTGATCTGGAAAATCTCATCCTAAGTGAGGTAACCCAATCACAAAAGAATACACATGGAATGCAATCTCTGATAAGTGGATATTAATTAGCCCAGAAGCTCTGAATACCCAAGGCACAAATTGCATAACAAATGACTTCCATGAAGAAGTATGGAGAGGGTCCTGATCCTGGAAAGGATTGATCTAGCATGGGAAGGGAATATAAGGACAGAGAAAAAGGAGGGAGGTGATTGGAGAAGGGATGGAGAGAAAAAGGTTCATGGGACATATGGGGAGGGGAGATCTGGGAAAGGGGAAATCATTTGGAATGTAAACAAAGAATATAGAAAATAAAAATATTTTAAAAAAATAAAGCACAAATTTAAAGGGAAATCCTATTTTATTTGGCAATACCGAGAAAATAAATATTGTAATTGGAATTTCCTCTATTCAGGAAGACCCACAAAAGTCAAAAAACAAGGGAGTATGGTTTAGAATCCTGCACTGAGAGGACCTGCCAAAAAATGGGCTTGATCAGAACTAGAAACAGAACTAGTTCTGAACTGGCCGTGCCCTATGGTTGCCTTGTCCAATTGTCGTCAAGTTCTTTTCCTGCACTAGGTGCAATGCTGTGTGCTTTGGCTTCAGCATCCAACTGGATCTCTAGGATAATCTGAAGCCAATACTGTTGCTTCCACACTTTAAAGGTATGAAACTGGCATGATACAGCTACTCAGTCCTGAGCATTATGCTTTTCTAACCTACCCTAACAAAAAATCATTTTCTAAAGATTGATTTATTTTTACTTTACAAGTATGAGTGTTTTGTCTACATGGATGTTTTGTCTACATGTAGCTCCAAGGACATGAAGGTTAATCTTTCCTTTCTCTTGTCTGTGTGTAGCTGTAAACTTGAAGTTGAGCAGAAAACACTTGACCTTGTGTCCGATGCGATGCGAGTTCACTGCATCCCATGCACCTTTGCTCTTTTCCTTTGCTAAGGCAATAGTGTGCATCTTGGGGTGCTTTTTAGTTCAAAATCCTGAGTAAATATCTTCATGATGTAAATCTGTTTTTCCTTCTGCAAGATATCTGTTTATCTCCTTCTTTCAGTGTCTCCTTATGCCTTTTTAAAACATTTTTCCATTTGTAAAAAACATAAAAGCAAGTAAACAAAGAAACAAATAGAATAGGAGACTCTGAAAATAATGGGTTAATAAGGTGAAATGTCTATGCTATCATTTAAGAATTTTGGAAATTTTATGTGTCTATGAACAAATTTCTAGTTGGTTTGGCATTCCCTCCTCCAATATTAAGACTGCCATGGACTGTGCTGAGACTGGAGTAGCAACGTGGCTAATACTAAATTAGTGTAGTCATTGAGAGAGAGAAACAAGGACCTTCTTGACATTCATGTGGCTCTTTAAACCTCCGACTTGGTATAAGTCAAATTCTACCATCAAACCCAGGTCTCTAGGGAGCTCAAGTCTCCAAAGGAATTTGCTTCATTTTTGCCTACAATTTTTGTTTTTTCCATATTTTCAGCCCTTTACCAGGCAAAATTCCTCACTCCCTTATTGCCAATTCACTTTTTATATCAATATCCCACATAAATTGGAAACATTTCTTATAGCTTCTGCAAGCTTTCAGCTGAATATTCCAGTTTGGAATTAAGAGCACATGGACAAAATATGCCTTGAAAAAAGTGAACCCTAGACTAGAGAACCCAGATTCAGCCCTCTGTTTCTTCTCACACCATATTTTGAATATCCTCTTCTGTGTTACATGGTGTGATGAAGAATTTGAAAGAAAGTCTGGAAGCCAAACGTTTATTTATGGATATTTGATAGCATGGCTTTGAAGATGTCATGGGATCATGTGTGGGTGTTTATCACCTTTTATCTGAAATCTAAAGATCTTCACTAACTTATGAGAGAAAAAATGCACAACTTTCATCTTATTATATTACCAAAGATAGTTATAAGTCTCTAACATGAACCATCTTCTTGATCATGTGATCTGGCCTAGGCTGGATCAACTATTCTGCCAAGCTAAACCCTGAAATGATAATTCATCAACTGCTCAGCTGGCTGCCAGTAGATAAGCTTTAGCTCTGCATCTAGTATGTTGGCCAAAACCCTTTATATCTCTTGCCCTTGGCCTCTCATTTTAGCCTCTCATTTGGCCTTTCATTTTCAACATATGGGCTGAAATAATTCTCAAAGTACTGGATTTTTGGAATCAATAAGACAAAGCCTAGTGGTGAGTACACTCCAAAACTTTAGTTTCATCCTGTTAGCTCCTGAAACATTTGCCTAATTGTTGGTGGACGAAAAGGTGATGTCAACTTGCAAGAATATGAGTGTAAAAGGAAAGACTTTTGTGACCATTGGTATAATAATCACCACAGAAAGGAAAATGATATCCTACAGTCATCAGAACAGCTGGAGTGGGCACAGCTTTCCAAGGTCCACCTTCAGTTCCTCCTGGTGTCATGATCAAGGTGGGAGAAAATGGGCATAGTCTACTCTGTATAAGCAATCTGTTTAACTTCTCACTTATCCAAAGAGAAAATACAGCAGGAAATACAACCAGCCCAATGGACCAGCCTGATGGACCAGTTTACTGCCCTCCCCTAGAAGAGGCTTTTATTAGGCAAGCCTCAAAAAGGCTTATCATGTAACATAAAGCAACTAAAATAAGTCATTAGTCTAAAGGCATTTGTGGGATACAGATTTTTATAAGAGAAATAGAATTTTAGTAGGAGTATAGATAAGTCAAATATTATGAAAGCAAATAGTCAGTTTACATTGATAACCCTCCAAGAATGGACCAAAGATAACTACTGACACTTTCTTGGAGGTATTACTTGAACTATAGTATTTGGTTTTTGTTTCTTCTGCCACAAATGATGCATATACAAAATGCTTTCAATATCTTGGTCTTTCATTCAATTTGGCAATCAATTTTGGAAGTTACTTGATTTAAGTTCATTTTCATCCATTCTGTAATGGACTCCATAAACTGACTGTAGTTTTTATACTCTCTTTATATGTATTCTTTCTATATGTTATTGTAAAAACAATCTTAGATGAAACTCTAGAAGCAAATATGTTCATCTCTGAATGCTGAAGATAATGGGAGGATGATTACATAATTACTGACCAAGGAGCTTTCCATCACTTGAGATGAGGCCTCCATTTTCTGTTGTGCCTGTAGACTCCCAGGAGATAAAAAGTTGAAAACACTGACTAGCTGACATCTAGATTCCCTCTCAACTCTACTGCCCTGAGATCGTGAAAAACAGTTTTCATACCCCATGGCATTTCTGAAATTTTCATCGACATGATGAAGTAGAAGTGGAGTCAGAGAACGTTAATCTTCACAAATCCTTGCAGTGGCTTGATCCTTTGCTTTGTGGTAGAATGAATGCCCAGGCATGGAATCTCTGAGCAGTAAGAGTAAGTGTGGTTGAACCTGTGTACTCCTTGTCTCAGAATTAGATTCTGAACATTTGCAGCCATTGCTAGAGTCTTAGCTTGTACTTTACATTGAATTATTGGACTGAATTATTTCATTTGGTCCCAGTGTGCCTTGTCAACTAAAAATATTGTCCCAGAGAGTTAACAAAACAATATTTTGTAAAGAAATCATTCCTGCAGGGATTGGGAAACCTGTTGGTAACCTGAGTCTCTGACCTAGTATATCAAACAGACACAGGCTGTGAAAGATCCAGGGTTCACTAAGCTGATTAAACCACACGGAAACGGCAAAGCTTATTCTGGCTCCCCGAAGCCAAGTCTCCTTTGGGCCTAGAGGAGTTTTGAAACTGTGTGTTTATAAATTGTTCTTGCATAGATGACAGAATGGACAGTTTAATGACTATTAGTATTTCTCATTGTAGTTAACCTTAGCTTTAAATGAGAAGTTCTTCTTTTCCCATGTCTAGTACTTACACATCCCTAAATATTGATTGTCCTTAAATACTAAAGCTGGTTATACATTATAGTTCAGCTTCAAAATCAAGTAGGTTTTACCCACAAATGCATGAACACATAGTAATATTTTTACTTGTCTCTTTATCTTGAAGGAAGGTAAGAGGCATGTAGCTCTTTTTTCTCCTGGAATTCATTCATTTTCCCCTATGACCATAACACTTGTGATGGGTATCTGCAAACCATTCTCAGTCTCACTCTGTTCTTCAGATAAAATGGCTTTAGAACTAGGCACATGGCTCAAGTCTAGACAAAGTCATATATCCCGCACAACTCTTGAGTTTCATTAGAGATAACTTGTTTCCCAATCAAAGCCAAGGACTTACATCTTGACATTGACTGAGATTGTTGAGGTAGAAGCTCTTTGGTCTTTTTAGAAGGAATGACTTGGAAGAATAGGAAGATGAAGCTGTTGGCCTCTTCCTTTCTATCACATATAACTGATACAGAAGATCAAAACTGAAAGATTCTAAGAACAGGTCCTTCTGATCTCTGATTCCAGCCTTCCTTTTGGTGTTTCCAAATACAGGAGTTGTTATGTTATCCTTTAGTTTATCAAAACAGAAGCTGAGGATAGGGCTCAGAGGTAAAGTGCTAACCTGGCTAGCATGAAGCCCTAGATTGATATCCAGATCTTTATCCTCTTACAAACAAACAACAACAAAACAGCACATATTTATTAATATGGCTTGAGTTGTATTTTTGAGAATTTTCCTATGAAAGTTCTAAATATTTAAATATTCCTTTAAAAAAATAATTCTTAATTATTTTTCTTAGGATATCATTAGGGAGAAAAATAAAACTACTAAGGAAGGGATGAAATACCAGCTCTCCAGTCATCCAAACGTAAAAGAAGATAGCTAACTCAGAAGTATGGACACTGGCCATTCTAAACTCCAGACCTCTGTTCAGGGAAAGGCAAAATAAGGAATGGCAGGTTTGCTAGTATCTGGCCTGTCTTATCAACCTCTTATAATTCCCATCCCAGATGTATTTTGAAGAACAGATTTAACAGGGAAGAGAAATTGCAATTACTTGGCACATTTTGTGAGCCAAGTACTTTGCCAGATCTTTGTTTGTTATACCTAAGAAAGACTTTTCACGCCTCTCCTCCAAATTGCAGGCATTGCAGATTACTGAAATAAAGATATAACAGCGTTGATGCTGAGGGCTGTACAGTATAGTATAGCTAGTGGGTTGCCTGCTTCTACAATAATGCTCTGTACCTACAGTGTTCCAGTTGTCAGGGGCTACAACTTGCAGATGTTACTGAACACATGAAATATGATGAAGGAATAGTTGCTGTCTAATAGTAATTAATGTTAACTGGACAAGCTGTAAATGAATTATAGTCATTGTGTTGAAATGAAAAAGAGCTAGATAATATCTCCTTTGTTTTTAATTTGCATGTGTTAACTCTTATTAACTCTCTAGACCCTGCTGAGTAAGGAGAGCCATGAGGGTAGAACTTCTCAATTTCTAACCAACTCATAGCCGACGCTTACCCAAGTGGTCTATGCACCACTCTGAGTAATGAACATGGTCATTGAAAAAAATGATAAATACAGACTATGGTCAGAATTTTACAGAGCATGGGATAAAAATGGGGAGAAGAGGGAGAAGGATTTAAAACTAAATTTAGATGAGGAGTCATAAAAGGTATGGTGGTCTGATAGGATCTTATACCTGCTTGCCTGGCTCCTAGTTGATGAACTGTTTGGAAAGCCTGGGAGTTGTGGGCTTGTTAGACAAAGTGTGTTATCTCGGGGTAGGCTTCATGATTTCAAATGCCAATGGGAGGCTAATGGCTCTCTGCCTGCAGCCTGGGGATCAGGATGTAAAGCTCTCAGCTACTGCATTAGCACCATGCCTGCCTTCTTGCTGCCAAGCTCCTCATCCTTATCCTTAGTGATGATAATGGACTAACCCCCTGATACTGTCAGCAAGCCCCCAATACGATTCTTTCTTTTATAAGAGTTGCCTTGGTCTTGGTGTTGGTTCTTACCAATAGAACAGTAACTGAGACAAAAGGACTCTCCAGAGAGGGTTCCCTGGAGCTGAGACAATCAGGCAGGATTCACTGAAGAAGAATCCTGAGGAGGAGGTATTTGTGCTTGTGGGTAGCTGGAAACTCTTATAAAAGTTTTAAAATGGTTTAGTAACTAAATAATAAAATCTCATTATGCTTATCAGGTCCTAACCCATCCCATCCTCCCCTTGACCTTCCTGCCAAGTTCACTTGGGAGATACGCTCTGAGTCCACATAAATTGTGACATTTTCCCATAATAATCATTAATACTTTGAATTGAAATGTTTCTGCCACCTTTTATTTCTCATCAAATTTGGAATTGCCTGTGTTTCGAATCCTTGTGTTCTTCAAATGGTATACAGCTCAACACTATCTGTTGGTAATGTGTTCTTGATTGTGGAGCTACGCATGGATACTTGAATGTGAGTGTGTGTGTTTGACTATTCTATAATATCTAACACAAATTAGTTACATACACTGAATACTTTAAGGCACACAGTATGCTTTCCCAAATAGAGAACACAAACATTCCCAGTAGGGCCAAAGCCATCCATGATCTCACCTTTTCTTTCAGCTTTATAGCAGGGGATGCTCCACTTGTGACAAGCCATAATTAATTCAGTTTCTGAGGACTTGTAGGAAACGGAGGTGCATGCACACTGGTTTTAGTGTTCTGCCTGGCTGCAGATACCAAAGCATGCAGCAAAATGCACACTTGCCTCCTCATTAGCTGTAAAAAGCATATTTCAGAATTGTCAACCATGCATGCTTAGTTTTTTTTTAATCCAGGCATTTTTATTTATCTTCCTTACAGGCCCTGAAAGCTTATGCCTATAAATTAGGAATGTACTAACTAGTTCTTCAAACTATGGCACCCAGGATATTTTATTGATCTCATAATTTACTGGATCTTTTGGTTAATTACAGTGCTGCTAGCTTGGTATGCTTTTAAGGTCAGCTGCCAGCATAAATATGTAACCTCAGTTTTCATCTCCCTTACAGTTCTGATAGTCTCCCAGGAGGTCAAAGGTATAATAGCTACAATACCCAGGGTATCTAACATATTTAATTAAACTATTAATCTACTTCTATCTTTGACTCTAGAAAGGCAGCTAGATTGAATCCTAGGAGTTATCCAATGAGTTAACTTTGACTGGGCTTTTCAAGCTGTATCTTTAAGAATATACCACTCATATCTCTCTTAAAACAATTCTTAAAAAAAATCTTGAATGTGGCAAGAACTACTGTAGCAGCCAACAAGAATCCATATCCCTCAAGGTGATTCATGCCTTTGCTTCCTGATGCAGTATGTGACTAAGACACGATATTAAGATAAAACACATCGAAGTTCACTAAAGGACTGGAAATTGTTACAGTCTTGCAAGGCCCATTATTTTAAAAGTGTGTGGACAGTCATTAGAATGGAAGTTATCTTTGTTATATAACCCATGAGAGTTCACTAAGGACGAACTTGTAACCTCTTGTGGCAGCGATGACATTTTAAGTGGTCAGGCCTCAGTTTGTGTTCATTATCACAGTGGAGCTTGGAAACTTGAGCCTCTGCAAATGTGTGTATCCACAAACCTTTAATTAGGTTAGCAAAGCACTCATACGTATGTCCATTCTTTTCCCTTGTTGTGTATAAACTGGTAATAATCTAGTTTGTATGTTATTTCGGCAAGGAAGCAATTTGACGGTTTGACTTTATTTCCTGTGCTCATTTTAGACCTGGTTGGTATTTGATTATGTGAAAACTTTCAGGTTAGATTTCTTTCACTTAAATCCCCCCCCCCCGTTTTTAAATCTGCTTGCACCATTTTTTAATACTCTTTTATTAAAGAAAGCTGCATCCTCTCTGCTTCCACAAAAGCTATATAAACATGACACCAGAACCTTCTAACGAATGTTCCTGGATTTCGTTTTAACAATGATTAAGAGTGATGTGCGTCATGCATTTGAACATTCCACTTAAAAATCAATTTAGACAGGCAATGCCCATGCAAATATTGATTATAAAGCCACAGTGTTTTTAGCAAGTTAGATTGCTATTGTAGGCTAAAATCCAGAAATCTGTTTTTCTTTCGTACTTTTATAAAGAGCTGAACCAAAATCCAAATCCTTTTTTCAGATTGGTCGTATATTTTTCAAATGCCCATGGGACTGAAATTTAATTTAGAAACTCAGCATATAGCCCTGCCACCCACCTCTAGTCAAAATAATCAAAAGCACAGCTCTTTTACATGCAGGGAGCAGTCAAAGCTGCATATTTCATTTTATTTTATTATATTTTAACATTTTGCTTTACATTTGCCCTGAGAACTCTGTGTATCTTGCTAAATGCAAGCAGCTCCCTCAGAAACAAGTCATTTCAACTGACATTTTTTGGCTTGTGTTCAGCATTTTACAGCCTGTGTATCAGAGCCATAAGTTTATGATTTGAGATGTTGCAGATCCTTACTTATCTGTCATGATTAGTTCTTTCTATCTGCCCTTCGACTGGATGTTGAACTCAAAACACTACAGCATATATGGAAAGTCAGATCCAGATTTAACTCCAACTGAAGGCAATGAAGAGGCTGAGAGGAGATGTGTTGCATCTCTATTTGAAGGGGTACACTCTGGGTCAAACGTTTAAGTGATCATTATCTATTTGAACAATATATTATTATAATGGATTACTTTGTAACATTTGGACCATGCTACTACTTCAAGATTACAATTATGGGTTTTAAAAGTAATTGTCTATCATACCAATATGGACAGTGAGTTTTATACAAACACTTCTCTGTGACACATGACACCTGAAAATTACAAGCAAAAAAAAAAATCATTGAGAAAATATTTATTATTTTTGGATGATTATATTAATAGGTTTTTATGAACACGTAACTTTCATAAAGCCTTTATAAAGTGTTAACTTTTACCATACATAAGCAAATCCTTGTGTGTCTCATACACCCTAGAAGAAAAACACGTAGGATGCATCTAGAGGACAACCCCAATAAGCTCGGCCAACTTGAATAAATGAATCAGTGATAGGAGAACAGCAGGCACACTGTGCTGTGTTAGGGGAGCCCTCTTGGCAAGTGCTGCTCTCACTTACACAATGTCTCCATGAAGGTAGGTCCAGCCAGCACTGCACTACACCAAAGGCTAGGCACCAAGCCTGCTTCTCCAAGTCACTGCCTACAGCTACTGCTGCCACTCTGGAAAATAGCTGTGGGGAAGAGAAGAGATCTCAACTCAACGCGATGTGTTTGGCGAAGATCCCAGCCCCAAACCTCTGCCTCATTGTCTTCCATGCTGCTTTGAACCGCACCATCAGAGAGCAGAAATGTTCTTGGAGAGGGGATCTGAACTAACGGGATTGAGCCTTGACGACTTTGTGCTATGTTTTAAAATATAAATTTCAATTTACTTCATGTTAATAGTTTTATTATTAGTCTTTATTTGAGAATGCTTAAGTAATTTGTTTCTGAACATGGGTAGAAGATAGCCAGGCTAGAATCTGAAATCCAATTAGACTATTACAAAGCTCCATGTGCAATTCTCTATGTAAAGATTCAGCCTCGGGTGAGGAAAACCCTGCCATCATCATCACATTTCTTACACACTTGAGAAATAGAGAGTAGCGTGAGCAAGGTACTGTGACATGAATCTAAACTAAAAGGCAAGGAAAGTTACAGTGAAGCTGTCTCTTACTCAGATTGTTTTTCTATGTTCTTGGGTACAAATACTCGCAACATGACTGATTCAAGCTTCAAACTAAAGTCGATGAATATAGAGCTGAAGAGATGTATAAAATCAACCTTTATGAACTGGCCTTCACACACCATTGAGCAAGATACACAAAAATGGCTGGGGAGGTGGGGGGAGGAGTAGTCCAAGAAGTCACATTCTAAGTGGCCTGCGTTCAGACTCTCTGCACTATCTCCTAGTGGTCACCGCATGAACTACAGCTTTCCGGATTCATGACTTGCCTATTCTCTTTACCTTGTGTCTTGCTTAAAATTACAGAATATGGAGATGCTTGTGTTGAAGATTGTAGACTTATCCCTAAAACCTCTGACCCAGAGAGTCAGTGTAAGTATGGCACTTCACGTGTCCCTAAATATGCTATTTAAATTCCTTATCTTCATGTGTGAGAAAATAAAATCTTATTTTCAAGCCTCTAATCATTAGGGCAGTTTATTAAGTGACAGTGACATAAGGATTCATTCATTTTCTACAAGTATAAGAACCATATTTCTACTTAAACTATGATGTTTCGTAAGCATGGTTGATAGGGTAGTCCAACACCTAATGTTGTATAGTTACATCATCAAGGAGGACACGGACTTCCCTACCAATTCATTGACACTCTGTTCAATGTTTCCTATCCTGCCTTCCTTGTCTCAGGGAGATGAATTGCCATTTGGTTCCCTGTGGCCATTGGACTCTGTCTCTTTGGTGGCAATGCTTCTGGTTGACTGAAAGACTATTCAGCAGTATTGTTAAAGGAAGTTGGATGAGTCTCGCATCTTTCAGCACAGAGCTCACAGTACAGTTCTCCCTGCTTGAAGGTTCATAAGGATGTTGCTGAGCTTCCTTCCCCTCTTATCGAGTCACCAAGGATGAGAAATTATGCAAATGAGGAAAGACTAGGGACACGCTTGCCAGGACAATTGGCCTGTCTTATGATTTGATAGAATCCTAAATTTAAGAGGGAAATAGAACAAGCCACTGTCCATCAGCGGTTCTCAACCATCCTAATTCTGCAACCCTTTGATACAGTTCTTCATGTTGTGGTGACCCCAACTATAAAATTATATCATTGCTACTTCATAACTGTAATTTGGACACTGTTACAAACCAGAATGTGAATATGTGATATGGGTTATGACCAGAAGGGTCAGGAACAACAGGTTTCGAGCTGCTGAATGACAGAGCAAGTCGGATATAACCTTGACTGGCTACTACTCATATATTGAGACTCTGAGATTGCTCTTGTGGATCTGCAAGGAAGCAAACATTTAGAGGTGTAAAAATGGCTGTGTGCCTCCTGTTCCAGAAAAAGATGCCATTGGAGATATTCTCTTTTTTTCTTCAGTTTTTCAAGATAGGGTTTCTCTGTGTATCCCTGGATGTCCTGGAACTCTGTAGACCAGGCTGGCCTTGAACTCAGAAAGTTCTTTGCCTCTTTGTCTTTGCCTCCTAAGTGCTGGGATTAGGAGATATTCTTTATATGAAGAAGTTTTTAGCATCTTGGTCATGGAATTGATTTATAGTGAAACAGACCCATGATTAAAATGAGACAGATAAATGATGACATCATCATAGCATAACATGTTGATAAATTTTAAGCTGTTCTTTCTTTACCTTTCTCCATATCTGGTGCCATAATTTTAATCTTTGAAAACATGTAGGAGAGACTAATGAACTATGAAATGCCATTCAATGGCAAGATGACCTAAAAACAAGTGGAAAACAGAGCTATGCAAAAATCCAGTGGCAGCCCTGGTTTACTCTTTCAATAGGCGGATCTGAGCGCTTAAGCTTGTCCACAAAGATAAAATAAAATGGGAGTGAAGTAGAAGACGGGGATGGTCAATCTCCTAATGTCGGTTGTAACATCTGAGTGAGGCATGGCCTGACTTATTTAGTATGGCAGGTAAAAGTCAGTGCTCCTTTTCACATCACACACAAGTGCCCCTTGTAAGAGCAGAAGAGCCAGAGAGACAAGATGGCTAGTAGACTGCCAGTATTAAGCTATGTCAGAGAGAGGCAGACCATTGCCTATCTTGCTGCCTTTCTAGTGCTTGTCTTGTTCTCATTTGAAGCAACCAAAGTGGCATCATGAATGTTCTATGTAAGGCTGGATGCAACATGAAGTATGCAATAGAATAAAACTGGAATTATAAGGGCTCTTGTTTCAATTTCTGGCATGCTTCTTCCCAACAATAGAGAGCAGTTTTGAGGTTTAAGAAATGTCAGTGTTATTTCATATTATTTTGGCCACTTGCTTGGATTTTTCTCTAGGTGGCAGGCCCTGGTGGCGTTTCATTTGAATAGCACTTCAACAAGTGTCATCACTGTCATCTTTGTGGAGTTGTATTATCATGGCATTTAGCTGTAATGATAGCATGTACCTAGCATGTACCGTATCAGTCTGGTGAAGTAGTTCCTAAAGTATTTCCACCCATAAAAGGACGGCTTGACTTGTCTTCCTCAGAGCAAGGTACCTGGTCCCATAATAAAAAAGATACGTACATTTTTAAAAAAAAAAAATCTAAGTTCTGAGGCATAATACAGCAATGCAAAGAAAGAAAGAAAGAAAGAAAGAAAGAAAGAAAGAAAGAAAGAAAGAAAGAAAGAAAGAAAGAAAGAAAGAAAGGAAGAAAGAAAGAAAAGAAGGAAGGAAGGAAGAAAGAAAGAAAGGAAGAAAGAAAGAAGAAAGAAAGAGAAAAAGAAAAAAGAAGGAATACATGTTTCAGACAGTTTTAAATATTTGAAAGAAGTAAGAAGATAACATGGATACACTTACATCTTAGCCTGATTTCAGGGGCTACACATGACATAAGGAAATGCCAATTGACCAGAAGAGATCTATTCATATGACCAAAGAGGTCATATGAATAACTGAATTTGCTATAGGGCAATCTACAGCATTATAGTAAAGGTAACTGGGCCTACAAGAATAATACATGGTCACAACACAAAGATTTTTCTGTACCTTTGACCATAGGTAACACAGGCTTGCTTGTACACTCCTTGTTGAGTGTTTGAAGCCAATAAGAGAACTTCTTACTCCACATGAGGCATGGCTTGTCATGAAGATGGAGTTCAACTAAAAACCAAGTTTAACATTTTATTTTCTCATCATATTTGACTGTCAATAATATGACTCTTTCCTGTGACTCTGCTTGATTTCAGGAACTCGGTGACTAATGATTTTCTGCTTCTCTTTCCCTGATGAACATTAAGAGACCATTCTCTGAAAATAATAGCACTATTGAACTTGACATTCTGTCCTTTCTTTCTTCCTCTCTCTCTCTCTCTCTCTCTCTCTCTCTCTCTCTCTCTCTCTCTCTCTCTCTCTCTCTCTCTCTCTCTCTCTCTCTCTTTCTCTCTCTCTCTCTCCCTTTTCCTTCCTTCCTTTCTTTCTTTCCACCTTCCTTCCTTCCTTCTTGTTTGCTTGCTTTCTTTTGATGTCTTATGTTCTAAAAATAATCCACACTAGTTATCTTTTAGGAATTGTAAGTCATATCTTTTCTAGAATGATATCCGTTAGAAATTTCCTGATTAAAAAATGACCCCAGGAGGTAGTAATTAACCTGCTCTTGAGTATAATAATAGAACCAGACTGATGAATAGTTTCCCTCAAATATTTTAAGTAATAGCATACAACTCAAAAACCTTGCATTGCTTGCCATAGAAAAACAGCTCTAGTTGTGTTAGAATATCATGAATAAATGAACACTTTCATTTATGAGCTTTATATAGAAATCATTGAGTTTCCCTGCTCGAGGTACTGCCTGCATAGTAGTTAATCTTTTCATGGCACTTACTGTATAATGCAACGCCTCTTTGGGCAATCTTTTGTATTAAAATACAGCAGTTAAGCGCCTTTCCTCCACAGAGCATTGCTAAAATGAATTGTTCAATCTCTTTGTCAATAACATGCTGGAAATTATTTCAGAAATATCCAAAATGGTAATTCCCACTTAATATCATTTTTATAGCTCATTGGAAAATAGGAAATATTTTCAAAGTAATTTAAAATTATTGGAAAATTAAAATAACTCTGTATAAGTAGACAGATAAATCTTGTCTTCACATCACCACCCATCTGAGTGACCTTAGCAAGTGATAGGCCTTCCTTTAACTTGTCATTATCATTTTTATTTTAACCATTAAATTGAAAATAATCATTTGATGACCCACAGGTAACTTTCATTTTAAATGGTTCATCTCCCTATTTATATTTGTCTCTTTATTCTTATTTCTACTACTTCCAATTCTAAAGAAGTCATTATTTTAACCTCAAGAAAATAATGGTCCATTCCAGGTCTCCTGCAGGAAAAAGTGGTCTCTCATGCTCACTGCAGGCATATGGCCCTGCTCAGTCTGTGAGAGACTGAACTCAGGGATCAACTTGTCTAGGAAAAAGCATGAACTCTATGGCCAAGTCAAAGAATAGGCACGAAAACAGCTTTATCAGATGGTGCAAATGACATTCTGAAGTCTCTTCCCCAGAGACCCATTCAAATGACAAGGGAAAATACCTCTGGTTAGGGTGAATAGCACTGTCACATGAAGTGCCCTGCTGACTCCCACGGTCATATGTTAGTAGTGCCAGTTTAACCACTTCTGGACCACACTAGGGAGTTCATTTTAAGTGGATCTTCATTTTGAATTTTCATCCTTATCCAGGTTTAGTAAAAGGCCATTCCATTCTGTGAGGTTTTAACAGTTCAATTAGATATTTTTTTTCAAAGTGAAGAGTTATCAAAAAGGAAATTTCTCTGTGAACTGAATTAGAAGTCATGAATTGCAAATTTTCTCTCTTGCATGGCGTATGTGGGAAAATGTGCTCTGTGTGTGTGTGTGGGGGGGGGGGGAGCAATATGAATGCCATTGAGGAGACTGAGTATTTTTAAAACTAACGTCTGGACATAATTTTGTTCCCTGGATTAGAAGGAAAGAGTGAATACACATGTTTATGTGTTTTAGGATATACATACCATTGTGTTTGGGTGCAAAGGGATAAAAATGATCCATTTCCTTGTAACAGGAGGAAACCATTCACATCCCCGAGGCAATGACTCATACGCTCTATTAAATTTTAACAAAAGGAACACCAGAGTTTATGCAATTCCCTCAAGAAAAATAGCTGCTTTTAAAAGTAAATCATAATGAGTAATATTATCATTATTACTCTCACTGGTGGTATAAGGGTCATTAATAAAATAGAGACTCTGTGATATGTGAGCTCTAATATAAAATCATAAATATATTATAAATGTTCTACATAGAGTGAAGTGCCCATAGATTTATGAATGGGTTCCTCATGATTAGTAGTCATGTTTCACCATAGAATTTAAAAGACTAGTTAAATTTGCACTGCAAGCATCTATAGTTTCTGACATTTAAAGAGGGGACGTGCTACAGAAGATCAGCATTGAGCTGTTCTCATTTTGTCTCTGGCATTCACAATTCCAAAGACCTAAGAAAAGGTATGTGTGACTCTCTGGGCCAGGAAATGAACATCCATATTGTAGGAAGGCATTGTTAGGAAACTGAGTAGAACTATAAGGTGGCAAATATTGCGATGTTCTGGCAACCTCTTTCTGTTTTCACCTGGTTAATCATTTTGTGATCACACTACTCTGTCAAGGTGAGACTTTCTAGAAAGGTGCCTGTGGTTTTTCTCAGCCTTCTGAGAAAGTCTCAGCTTGCTGGTCTTTTTCATACTGCTAAGACATTGGCCTGCACAGTTATGAACAGAGTGCCAATCAATATCAAAGCAGATGAATTTGATCTTGCTTGATTCTGATATTCTCGTGGCTCCTTCACATTCCAAAGAATGTGTCATATTTACTACTTTATTCATGGCCCTTTGCTCATGGCACATGAGAAACCATAGAAAAGTCACAGAAAAGTACCAAAGTCAACAGGAAGGCAGGATGAAACAAAACATCTCTCTGTTATTTTCTTATAAATGCATGATATGCCATATTTCTTCATTGAAGAGGGGAAGCGTTTCACTTTTTGAACAGAAGCAGAAACACAGGACAAATCAGGAAGCCTGCCATTGGTAATTATTACTGTGCCTATGAATATAGAAAGCTGAAGATTTCAGGGTTCAAATGGACTTCTAATGATTCAACACAACATAATATATAGAATTATATAAGGTATTGAACATCACTTTAGAAAATGAATTCCATTTGAGGGACAGGTGAAATGACTTCACTGTGACAAGTAAAGGTCATTTTATTTGTCATAATATAAGTACCTATGTGTAACAAAAACGAGACAACTGAACACATGACAGTTGGAAGAAGCCTCAAATGTACCTATAAGCAATAAAAGCACTCAAAATTAGTTGTTCATAGCAATGATCTATAGGACTGTTTTATACTAAAATTATACAGAGTGTTATACTTTTCCCAACCTAGTATAAGGTGGACTCTTATCTAATATGAAGGACTGTACTATATAGTCTGAGTCCCCCAAAGGCTCATGTGTGAAAGAGTATGATTCTGGGAGGTGGTAATAGAGTGGGCCTAGTGGAAGAATTTGAGTCACTGGAACTGGTCTCTTCTGCTTTTTGTTTTTCTTCTCATATATGAAGAAAGCAATTTTACTTTGTCATGCTAGTCTTTCATGCTAGACTACCTCACTGCAGGCCCAAAGGAACATGGCCAACCACAGGCATGATCTCTCAAACTGTGAGCAGATACACTCTTGTTCTCATCAGAAATTGCACAGCTCAAGAATTTCTTTATGATGTAAAACTGAGTAATAAGTGGCCAAAGATGGTACTTGCAACATCACATTTGTGCTACCTCCTAATATCTTCTGGATATTTAAATACCCTACTCTGTGATTTTTGTTTGAAACTCTAGGGTTTTTTTTCCTTAAACTGTTCACCCTTCTCTTCCTCCTCTGGGGACCAGACAATTTTCTGTAGCTCCTCTGAGAGGAGGCCTTCCTTATACACTCCTCTCTAATCCATGATGGAATATTTCTGGTCCCTCATGAAGGTCATGTGAGGATAGTCACTGCTGCTAAGTTCATGGATACAGTAGACATGCCAGGTCCAGAAGACATTATTTTACATTATTTTCCATCCTCTGGCTCTTGTATTCTTTCTCTCCTCTGTTCAGCTGTTCCCTGAGCCTTGAAGGAAGTGGAAGAGATGTCAAGTTTAGGGCTAAACACTCAACAGCCACTCGATGTTAGCATGTTCACCAGTTATGGATCTCTGAATGAATTGCCAACCCTAGCAGACAGAAACTTCTCCAATTAAGACAGAGAACAACACAAAGCTGTGGATATAAACAGAAAAAAATTTAGAAAGTGCCTTGACAACATGCTCATTTAGCAGAACAAGTGTAGTAGATTGACTTCTACTCATGAGTCTTTGGCTAAGCATACAGTAATATACAGTATAAACTCCTCCTTTGGAGTGGGCCTAAAATCTGGTCCAAGGGCAGTTGGTTGCCCTCATTATAACCAAGTCATCAGGCTGGAAGTGTAGCTTATAGCTCACAGGATTTGGAGCTGGTAAGAGCGCTGATACATGTATAGCATTTTACAGTATTGTGAAAGCTGGAAGCTCTAGACTTTTTTTGATATGAGAACATACTCATTCATATTCTCCCTCCCTCTTCATACATGTCTCCCTCTCCCTTCCTTCCCCCTCCCTCTACCTCTCCAATCCCACTCCATTTCTCTCCCTCTCCTACCTCAATTTCTCCCCCTCCCCAACTCTGCTATGGTTTAAACCCAGAGATTTATAGATGGTAGCCAAACACTACCATTGGGCTATCTCCATACCCCTTTCAATAAGAAAATAATCTTTGTTTAATGATTCATTTCAGTGTAACACATTTCCCAAGCCTATGATAAATTTTGTCCTAGACAATGAGAAAAAAAGATAATAGAAAAATGAAAAATGTACTTTTATATTTCTAAACCTACTTTTTCTTTCATTATTCCAGTATGCAATGAGAATACACACATACAAAATCTAATTAAATCTGGAATACTTTTAGGCACTTCAGTTTCCGTGCAATCTATTCAACATGTTTTGTCTTGGCAATAATGGAGACAATGGCATCAGCCAGCAGATCTGGGTGGGAGGAAAAAGCGTAAGTGCCCAGAATGCAGACGTGAGAGGAAGTTGTAGGAATGAGGCTTTGTTTACATGGGTAATGAATGATAACAATTGCTCTGGGTGGGCTCTGGAGTAGAAGTATGTAGTTCCTCTATATAGTTAAAACTCCTCAATTGGATTCTCCCTTGAATCTTTCCTGGCCTAAACTATCTGTAACCAGAAAATTTATTCACCACTACTGCCCCCATCTAGGCTTATTCCTCAAGATACCCCCCTATCAAAATGTATATCATTTTAAAATTTCTATTCAATTTTCTACTTAACTTATACTTATTACTCAACAGTAGAGAATGTTTCTACTACTACTTACTTTCTACTTAATTGTAGTATGTTATGATCAGCTTTTTAAATACCTTTGTGCCCCTGTATCCCATCAATGAGATGGACTTAACATTGCACCTATGTTGATTAAATTTTTATTGTTGTAGTAAAATACCCAGCAAAGGTAACTTAAGGAAAAAGAGAATTATTTAAGCTAGAATTGTCAAGGGATAGTCCTTATTGATGGAAAAGGCATGGGTATCTAAAGTGTGAGGCTGCTGGTCAGATCCCACAATCAGGAAAACAGGACAGACTAGCTAAAGTTCTCATTCTTATGTACCATGGGATGGTGCAGCCCACATTTAGGGTGGGTCTTCTTACCTCAGTTAACCTAATCTACACAATCCCTCACAAATGTTCCCAGAGCCTTATCTCTTTAGTGATTTTTATAACCTGGGAAGTTGACCGTTGGTACAAACCTATATAAAGCATTTCTTGTTTAAAATGTGGAAGGCTGAGATAAAGATTAGACTCTCTTATTCCTCCTACCATTTGCATCTTCATCAACAATAGCATTACTGTGATGTCTAAAGCAAATGGGTTTTGTACAGGGTTCTGTAGCATCTGGTCTCTCGATATCAACTTTCCATGTTTACATTCACTGATGAGTGTCAAATAGTTGTGCTTATATTACTAGTGTTTTTGTGCTGTCACATGCTTTTCTCATAGAGAGGAACAACCATCAAGCCAGCTATGACTCATTGAAGCCTTACAAAGGCTTCCACTCCTGAGTTAAGTTTTTCAAGGTTTAGTGTATGAAGTTTATGCTCAACTCTAGTTACCCCAATCAAAATATTTTCTAGGTAGTTGGGGAAAGTTCAGGTGAACGACAAACTCAACACTGAATCCATTAGCTTGACTCATCATTGTCCCATGTTTAAGCTAGCTGTTTATCTGCTGTTTAGTGCGCTTCAGTTAGTGTATGTGTGTTTGTGAGTGAGTGTGTGTCTATGTGTCTGAGTGTCTCTGTGTGTGTCTGTGACTGTGGGTATGTATGTGAAAACCCTTTCTCAGAACTGATTGTCTCTCCATGTAGAATTTTAAATGTTAATTTAGAAATCAGAGTAAGAATTTTCTACTGCTTCCTCGCTGTTTATTATAACTGCCATCCTGAGGCCACAGTCTACAAACAAGCATAGGTTTAACAAGAAAAAAATGAATTATTGGGCAGGAATATCAAAGCAAAAGTATTTCCTTGCTTCATAATAATGTGAATGGAAGCTTCCATATGAAGCTGTAGAAACAGTAGACGATGACAAAAACTAGGTCATGAGACTTTGTAGAAACATCAGTGTTTCAGGTAGGCCCCATAGAAGCAATGGCAGGCGTGTGCAGTGAGGCATACATAAGCATTGCCAAGATGACCTTTGAAATGTTCAAGGGAAAGTACAGAGTTGTGGAGCAGTTGGAAATGGGGAACTGGGGGTAGCCACTATAAAGTCTCAGATGCCAGGGATGCAAGAGGTTCCCAGGACCCAACAGGGTTGACATTAGCCGGAATACCCAACACAGGAGAGATAGAACCTGTAGAAATCATATCAAGTGGATAGGCACAGCCCTTATTTGAGGGATGGGACCAGCCACCCATCTCAAAAATTTTAACGCAGAATTATCCCTGCCTAAAGAAAATACAGGGACTAAGAATGGAGCAGAGACTGAAGGAAGGCCATTCAGAGACTGCCCCACCTAGGGATCCATCCTATATCTGCAGACACCAAACTCAGACACTATTGCAGATGCCAAGAAGCACTTGCTGATAGGAGCCTGGTATAGCTGTCCCCTGAAAGACTCTGCCAAAGCCTGACCAATACAGATGTGAATGCTCACAACCAACCATCAGACTGAGCACGGGGACCACAATAGAGGAGTTAGGGGAAGAGCTGAAGGGAACTGCAACCCCAAAGGAAGAACAACAATATCAACTAACTGGACCTGCCCCCCAACCCAAGCTCCCAGGAACTAAACCACCAACCAAACAGAATACATGAAGGGACCCATGGCTCCAGCTGTGGATGTATTGCTTTATCTGGCATCAATGGGAGAGGAAGCCCTTGATTCTGTGAAGGCTCGATGCCTCAGCATAGGAGGATGCGAGGACAGAGAGGTGTAAGTGGGTGGTTGGGTGGGGGAGCACCCTCGTAGAAGCAGGGGGAAGGGTAATGGGATAGGGAGTTTGCAGTGGGGAAACCTAGAAGGAGGACAACATTTGAAATGTAAACAAATAAAATGACCAATTAAAAATGTTCTGGAAATATTAAGAATCTGGAATATTCTAGAACAGCTTCCCAGAGCTCCTACCTTGGCTTCAGTATGTGAAGAATATTGGATGCCATAGACTTATGGTCATAGAGTCCTGAAAATATAAGTAAGCTGGACATTTTCTTGACAGATCTGAGGAAATGAAAATGCCCTCTGGACTTTTCTGTGGCATATAATATGTAAAAGTTTTCTGAAAGTGAATTTGACCCATGTCTGCTAAAATAATTGCCTTTTTCTTAATGGTGAATGTGAAGAGTGAAGGTCAAGCAATTCAGTGAAATCAATCAATCATTCAATGGATTAATAAAGCAAAGAGGTCATTCATGCATGAGAAATATGAGGATAAATCCCAATGATGGTTAATGGTGCTTTGTGCAGAAGTCATCATGCCAGCCTCTGGCTTTTATCCAGTGATGTTATTATATTGGACAATATGTGTTGATCACATACCAAACACATGTTGTAATGCTGGATGTAGGAAATATTTCTCAACTAAACAGATTTGGCCTATGTCTTGACCTTGGCTTCTAGAGGACCCAGTCACCTGAAAAATATGATCACAGGTGAATAAAGTAAATGGTAATTGGTGAGGTCGTTGGTGGGGACATAGCACTGCTATAGAAACAGTTTGAGAACTTTGTGCAGAGTGGTGAGCAAAATCCTTATTCCTGCTTGAGTCTAAAATGGTCTCCACTCATTCACTGAACATTTGGTAGTCATAGATGTAGAGGCTGTAGAATCTTTAGGAGGCAGAAGGCTAAGTAGAGGAAATAGGTTCCTGAGGGAAATTCCTGGTACTACTTCATCCCTGTCTCTTTCCTGTCTTTCCCTCTACATGCTGATCTCCGTGTTGTCTTGATGTTCTACTGTATACACATCTGAAGACATAACAGACTAAGTCCTCTAAAACTATGAGCCAAAATAGTTCCTCCCTTAAATCGCTTCCATCAGATATTTTGATCATAACAACAGGAAAGACTCTAGAAATAGATGCTCTTTAAAGTGCAGCCCAAAAGAGTGAGTGTCAGAAAATTAGTAAGAATAATATTAGCAGAGAAAAGATATATGTGAATCCAAGCATCCAAGCAGTCTGGGATTAGGTGTAACTTCTCTATATGTATCTATTTCTTTAAGAAATAGAAAGCCATTCTGAGCAGGGCTTGGAGAATCTGAAATAATTGAGTCGCATATCTCCTCTCCTCTCCACTTGCTGATTAGAGGACACTGAAAGCGACATAACCATTATAGCCTTGATCTCTTAAATTTCAGGGTAGGATGCTAATACCTGTCTCTTAGGCTATTTGTGCAGTAATACAGCCACAATTTATCCAACAACCTACTCATCAATTTGTAAATGTATTCATCAAGAAGATAATTATCTTCTAGCATGTATTAGGCACCATGGTGAACCTACAGAAAACTGAATAAATGTCCAACATACATGCTGATAAAAAGTAAGGCTATTGTCTTGTTAGAGCCAATACTCATAGGATAAGGAGTCCAGAACAATTAATAAATTAACCTAGGTCATTAGACAGTGAAAAGATCTGGAGAGGAGCTGAAAAGATCGCACAGTTGGTAGAGTGGTTGCCTACAATGAACAAAGCTTTTGGATTTCATCCCTAGTGGATGTGGTGGCGTATGCTCTACATCCTACCATTTGGAAAAAGGCAGGAAAATCAGAAGGTCAATGTTATCTTGGCTGCATAGAAAGTAGGAGGTTAGCTTGCACTATGTTAGACCCTATCTCAGAATATTAATAAAATAAAGGAAATTAGCTAAAGAGAAAATGCAGCAATGTTGAAGGATCATGTGCATGAAAACACACAAAATGCTCTCAGTATGATGCTCACATCCACTACAATGCCACAGAATCTTAAAAAAAAAAATGGATGAAGTAGGAAGCAGATATCCAGGACCACTTGTTCATTGACCAGCCTGTGGCAAGCCTCAGCATTTGGAGTTCCTTTATATCGTTCATTAAATTATGACATAATCTCTCCCTGATGTGTCCTGTGTTGCTGAATGTTTGATGAGCACCTCTGCTGCTTTTCTGATTCTCTTCTCACCAAACACCTTCTAATCATTATTTAACTTCTCTTGTAAACTGGCCCACCTGGAGAGGGGATTCTGATCATATAGACCTCAAGTACCCAGCCTCACTCCTTAACTAGTTCTCATTATGCATTCACAGAGAGAGAGTCTAATTATAATTTGGTTCCCCATGTAGCTTGGCCACATGGAGTGAATATGCTCATCAGATAGACTTTGATTATTTCAAACCTGTGACACATCTTATTCAGTATAAGATATCAACTGCCATTCTTAGTGAGCACATTTGTTTCTTGAAGTAGGTAGTACACAGAGCCTGCACATAGTAGAGACTCTGAATGTTTTCTGATTGACGGGTTAAAACTTCTTTCAGACCCGAGTTAAAGGTGGACTTCCAGTGGTGGTTTCCCTGGCGTGATGAATGCTCCTCTGCTAGGACATCTGAGAGGCAGCCTGCCTGTTTGCCCCAGGCATTTACTCACCGGCATTGTGTAGTCCAAACACATAGGATGCTTTCTCTGCATTGAGATTAGTTTTGAATTCCTGTTTCAAAATGGAGTTGAATGGAAAATTGAATTGAATGAAAAAAAAAAAAAAACCCTAGATATTCCAAAAGAGGATTAAGAAGGCTCTGTCCTTCTGATCCAGATGAGCTTAGTTGCCAGGCAAAGACCAGATCACAGTTCCCCCATTCAGTCATAAAAACAGTGCTTTCCATCTCCTGAAGGCCAGCAATAAGAAGATAAATGTGGGAGAGGGGCAGGGTAGCCTACTGGATCCTGTTAATGACAAAGATATATGGTTGGGGTCACAGCACAAAAACAGCAATGGCAACAGCATGGCTTTCTTATTATGAAGGAACTCCATTTCACTCTTTAGAGCTCTCAATAGACTTAATTTTCCTCACCCTGCAAGCCAGTGTGCACACCAACTATAAGCCTCTTTTCTCTGTGACTCAAATTCATATTTGTTTCAGAAATATTTAATGAGGACTTCTGGCTTTTGGGCTGAAGAAACCCCATGGAAAAAACTCTTGGATTCTCTGTAACACATAGCCCAGAAGTCCATTCTTCAATCTGTACACCACACTGTGAGATACCATCTAGTATCTAGGTAGTTTTATAAGCGTTCCAAGCTGTTTGCTACCTGCTGATGCTCCCCCTCTGTGTCTCAGTTGATACAAACATCCTGAATGCAGGAATGCTTGGTTGCTAGATGACAGAAGCTCCTTTCCCCACTTCTCCACTTCACTTCCTTCCCATCCTCAATTCCTGGTGATCACTCTGGGAAGCCAAGAAGAACCTGGAGAACTAGTCTCCACCCAATCACTAATAACGGTGGAAAATTGATTACTTGTAAATGAGATTCAGTTGTTAAACATAAACTATCACCATTGTTGTGTTTTCTGTCGAGCCATGTTGTTTTCTTTTTTATCCCTTGAATAGCCGACTCCTTAGCAAGCCCATATATGTAAGATTATTTAGGAGGCTCAGGAGATAATGTTACTTTGGCCAAATTAATTAATCATAGGATATCTCAAGTTTTTTTTCATTAAAAGGGGCATTTTCATTAAAAGATTAGTGGTTTTCATAGTCCATTAGGTGCCAGAGTCTCTGAGAACTATGACATGCCATATAGGATACTATGAAATATTAACACAAAAAAATGGACTTTAAATAACCAGACATATAAATGCACTCTAAAAGTTCTATTTTGTGCTTGTTATGAAGCAAACACTCTGAAATATGAATATAAAGTTAATTCATCAGTCAATATGTGCTATTGCTTCCCTACCAAAATAGATCTCAAAATAACATTAATTTCCCCTAGAGATGCACAGAGGCAGTTTAAAACATTATTTTGCCCTATCAACAGTCTTAACAGTCTCCTAGGTGATGCTAATATTGAATCCTCACTCTCAGATTCACTAGCGTCCAATGTTCTAGACCAAAAATCAGAATAACCATTGTCTTTGGACCATATCTGGTCCATTCTTTTTCCTTGAGTATTAATTGGAATCCAATAGCCTCAATACTTTATAGTTGTACTTTTACTACAGTGGTAGAGAAAATCATTGTGACAGGGACTCAGTGCATATAAGTTAAAATGCTACCTGTCCCCTTGTAGACAATGTCCATATCTAGGTTGTCGAGATACTCTTGCCTAGACATATACAAAAATTCTTTCCTCTTTGAACTTAGATTCTAACATGACTTTGAATATTTATTGACACTCAAAGGCAATGCCTAGAACATATTCACTGAAGCTTTTGACCTTTAGTTGTTTACAACCTAGTTGTTATTTCTTTATTCCACTAAAAGAACATTTCCCTATTCATATACTTATAATCTACATCATAATTGTAATTTTTTAAGTCTAAAAAATTAACATGCCCCAAAAAATAAAATAATCTCCGAAATGGATTTTCCCCCTTAGTATCTCCCAGAACAAATAAATTCCATATGGATTGCATAAAATGCCCCCAAGCTTGGTTCTCTTTAGTTTGCTTGTTTTAATTATGTAATTCTTTTACTTTACATCCTGACCATAGATTCTTCTCCTTCCTGTCCTTCCAGCCCTTGCCACACACTCCTGCTCCTTTTCTGAAGGATACTCACATGAATATCAACCAGCCTTGGGATATCAAGTTGAAATAAAACTAGATGCATCTTTTTTTATACAGGCAAAAGGAAGTATTCCAGTGTAGGGGGTGGGGGGAGGAAGGGTCTCAAAGGCAGACAAAAGAATCAGAGACAGACCCTGCTCCCACTGTTAGCAGTCCCACCTGAAGACAAAGCGACACAACTGTTACATATGTTCAAGGGCCTTAGTACCACAGATGCTCTCTGGTTGGTGGTTCAGTCTCAGAGAGCACCTATGGACCCAGGATATTTGATTCCATAGGTTTTATTATGATGTCCTTTACCCCTCTAGCTCCTACAATCCTACCCTGCTCTCCTGCAGGATCCCCCAAACTCTAACTGATACCTGGCTATGGGTCTTTACTAAAGTCTCTCTGGTGATATTTATAATACCCCAAACCTAATCCACACAACAAATGAGGTACAAGAAGAATGGAGGAGTGGCCCCTGGTTCTGGAAAGACTCAGTGTAGCAGTATAAGGCAAAACCAGAACAGGGAAGTGGGAAGTGGGGGATGGGAGAACAGGGGGAGGGAAGGGGGCTTATGTGACTTTCGGAGAGTGGGGGGCCAGAAAAGGGGGAATCATTTGAAATGTAAATAAAAAATATATTGAATAAAAAAAAGAAAAATATACTAGGCTACTGTCTAATATCATTAATAATGTCAGAGGTGGAATCCTGCTCATGGCATGAGTCTCAATCTGGGACAGTCATTGACTGGCCATTCCTTCAATTTTGCCCCATCTTTACTCCAGCACATCTTGTAGGCAGGGCAAATTGTGTGTCTAAGGTTTTGTGGCTGGGTTGGTGTCCCAATCCATCCACTGGAAGTTTTGACTGGTTATAGGAGATGACTGGCTCAGGCTCCATAACCCGCATTACTTAGCTAGGGTCACCCTCATAGTAGATTCCTGGGAGTTTCCATTGCCCTAGGTTTCTACCTTTTCCCAGACATGCCACTCTCCCACTACTCCAGTTATCTCTCCCACTGTTCTCTCCCTCTGTCCTCGCCCAACCTGATCCCTCCTGTTCCCATTCCACCTCCTCTCCTATCCTGTCCCACTTCCACTCCAGTCTACCCATGAAGTCTATTCTATTTCCTCTGTAGTGAAATTCACATTTCCTGCCTTGAGCCCTGCTTGCTATTTAGCTTTTTAGGGGCCTGTGTATTATAACATGGTAATCCTTTACTTTATGACTAACATCCACTTATAAGTGAGTGCATACCAGAATTGTCTTTCTGTAACTCAGTTACCTAACTCAAGATGATATTTTCTAGTTCCATATTTTCATCTTCAAATTTTATGATGTCATTGTTTGTTTTTTAAAGCTGAGTAATACTCAAATGTGAAAATGTACCACATGTTCTTTATCCATTTTTTGGTTGAGGGACATCTAAGTTGTTTCCAGTTTCTGGCTATCAATAATAAACCTGCTATAAACATAGCTGAGCAAGTGTCCTGTGGTATGGGAGAGTGATGGGTATATGGCCAGGAGTAGTATAGCAGGGTCTTAAGATAGATTTATTCCCAATTTTCTGAGAAATTGCCAATGTATTGCCAAAGTGGCTGTATAAGTTTTTACTCCCACCAGCAATGGAGGAGTGTTCTCCTTGCTCCCCATCGTTGCCAGCATGAACAGTTGCTTGAGTCTTTTTTGCCTTAACCATATCCCTGATACCTAAAGATGCTGAACATTTATTTAAGTGCTTCTTGGCCATTAGAGATTCCTCTGTTGAGAAGTCTTTATTTTGATCTATACCTCAAATTTAATTGGGTTATTTGGTTTGTTGATATCTAGTTTCAGGAGTTCTTTATATATTTTTGATAGCACTCGGTCAGGTGTGGGATTCCTAAAGATCTTGTCCCATTCTACAGGCTGAAGTTTTGGCCTTGTGATGGTTTTCTTTGCCTTACAGAAGCTTTGAAGTTTCATCAGGCCTCAGTTTCTAACAGTTTCTAACTGTTGATCTTAGTGTGTATTTGTTTTCTGTTCAGGGAATTGTCTACTGTGCCAATGCACTCAAGGATATTTTCCACTTTCTCTTCTATCAGGATCAGTGTATCTGGTTTTATGTTGAGGTCTTTGATTTAACTGGACTTGAGATTTTTGCAGAGTGGTAGGTATGGATCTATTTGCATTCTTCTACATGCAGACACCCATTTGTTGAAGATGCTTTCTCTTTTCCATCTTGTATAACTTTGGCTTCTTTGTCAAAATTCAAGTGTCCATAGGTGTGTGGTTTTATATCTCAGTCTTCCATTAAATTCCATTGATCAACCTATCAATTTTTATGACAATACCATGCAGTTTTTATTACTTTTTCTCTGTAGTAAAGATTTAATCAGATATGGCTATACCTCCAGAACTTCTTTTATTGTACGGGAATGTTTTATCTACCCTGGATTTTTGGTTTTTCCATATCAAATCATGCATTGTTCTTTCAAGGTCTACAAAGAATTGTGTTGGTATTTTTGATGGAAATTTCATTCAATCTTAATTGCTTTTGGAAAGTGGCCATTTTTATCAGGTTAACACTGCATGGGAGATCTTCACAGCTTTTGATTTATCTTTCAATTGCTTTCTTCAAAGACTTAAAGTTCTTGTTATATAGGTCTTTTACTTGCTTGGTTAGAGTTACACCAACATATTATGAAGGGTGTTATTTCCCTAATTTCTTTCTAAGCCCATTTTCATTTGTATACAGGAGAGCTACTTTTTTAGTTAATTTTATATTGAGCCTCTTCACTGAAAATGCTTATCAGCTGTTGGAATTCCCCAGTAGAATGTTGGGGCTCACTTATATATACACTATCCTAGCATTTAAAAACTAGTGATACTTTGAGAAAGCTTGGATCTCAGATGGTGACATCATTTGGGAACTTTCCAGTTTAGTCTATAAAAGGAGTAAATCATTGAAGATGTGTCCTTGGTAGACATTTTTGTGTCTCCTGTCTGCTTCTTCTCTGCCTTCCAGCCATCATGGTATTCTCATCTCAGGTTCCATATAACAGGGGCAGCTGACCATGTTGACACCTCTGAAACCGTGAGACAAAATAAGTCTATCCTGCTTTTAAATTGATTCATTGAAACACACACACACACACACACACACACACACACACACACAAATACACATACATACACATACACACACACACACATACACACACACACACCACTACCACCACCACTACCACCACCACCACCACCACCACCAACAACAACAACAACAAGAAACTGACTGACTGCATTTCTGTTAAGTGGACTGTTTGAGGGATTATTGTTTTCATAAAACACTTTATTTGCTTTAATTTTTCTACACTGTCACACCATATTGCTTCCACTTTTACCAGCAATTTTCCACAGTAACAGACGATAAATGGACCTAACCCAAGATGGATGGAGTCAGCAGTATGTTTTGCCACTAGGTAGCTATTCACCGCCATAGCCTCTGACAGTCTCTGTTCATCTCCTTGTCTGAGGCACAGAACCACTTGACTTACGTAATTCTCAGGTGGGAGTTCTCTTAGTTTGCAACCCTCCCTCATATGTTCTCCTCTAGAGCACCATCTATCTGTCTGTCCTTCATCATCCAAACAAATTCCAGTATTGCTAATTACAAATGATCTCAAAACTGTAATTCAACAATAGAATTTTATTTTCTTTAGTCTTTATTCATATGTATGGCATGTTTAGTTAGTTCTTGATTAGGGTATTTTATGAAGTTGCAGTTAACATGCTCACATAGATTGTGCTTATGTGAAGACTCAGATTGAAAATATGGTGCTCATACTGTGTATAGTTGAGCAGTACAGAGGTGCTTGGTTGTTGACTGTGGACTCTTTCTCCTCATGATGCAAAGACTAGCTTCTCACAAATGAGATCAACAGGACAGAAGGCATGAGTACCTTCAAGATAGATCTCCACCCCTACTGTCATTTTGCCATGCCCTACTTCTTATATGAGTCAGTCCTAATCCAAGTGTGAAATAAAAGCCCAATGGTGTGAATATTGTAATGAACTCTATGAACCCTTATGGAGGATGAAGACCACCAAGGTTCTGCTCCATGTATTCTGGTCAAGCAAGGCTCTTTGCCCTTACTGTGTTGTATCTAGCATGCTGCCTTATTTTATCATATGGTAAATCCAGCCACTTACTTTCTTAAGCCTCATCCTTCCATGCCTGTGATACATTCTGGGAATCCTTAAGCCTGAAAAGATATTGCATCTTTTTGTGTTCTCCAATGCCTTCATTAACACCACATGTCTTAGCAGGCACTCATATATGGGAAAGAATTCTTATTTCCAAATTAAACAGACCTACAATTCTACATAAGCAAAGAAATCCTTTAATACTACTCTAAAAACCTGCATGTGGAATTGAAATAAATGCTCTTAATTAGAGATTGAACAGTATTATAGAGCATAAACTTTAATTTGGCATAATTGATAGATTTAAGAGACCAGGATCTACAGGATCAGTCCTAGGCAAACTCAATTATTCAAGTGAGTCATGAAATTGTCTAGGTAAAGGAAGATTGAGATTCATGGGGAATAAAATAAAGTCTTACATTGCAACTTTCAAACAAGTTCACATGGCATGCACATGCTTCTGCTCTAGAAACACATTTCATTGTCAAGGAACTAGAAAGTGGACATGAAATATAATGAAAATGTAAAACAAATTCAAAAGGAGAAACAAAAAATAAGACATGGCTATGTCTGGCTCTTGAATTGTTAAGGCAATACATATTTGGAATTATCAATCACTCAAGTATTTCTTCATTTCTTTAACCTTCCAACTATTGAAAGAGAAAGGAGAGAAAGAGGGAGGGAGGGAGAGAGAAAAGGAGGGGAGAGAGAGAGAGAGAGAGAGAGAGAGAGAGAAAGAGAGAGAGAGAGAGAGAGAGAGAGAGAGAGAGAGAGAGAGAGAGAGAGAGAGAGAACAGACACACACAGACACACAGACACACAGACACACAGACACACGCACACACTTGGCATAGATGCTTCTGTATCTTGATTGTTTTGCCTTTGGAAATGGACCTTGCCATAGGTCCTTTTCCAGAAGCATGCAACACTTGATTACTACAAGTTTTTAGTTGGTCCTTCATTCACATCATGAATCTCCAAGGATTGGCTTCCCCCAAATATTTCTGACTTTCTAATATACTTCTAAAAGTGACTTTCTACTGTAAGTATAAAATAATTTGTTTTGTTCTCGTTCTTTATTATACACAATATAAATTCCCAGTCCTAAAACTTTAATGAATATTGCTAAATGCAAAATAAATTAGCATGATCAAATCAAGGAAAACATTTCTGATCCTCACATCATATATTCTACTGTTAAAATCATGATTTTTCATTTGTAGACTTAAGATATATCTTGAGGCTCTCTGAATAAATTCCAATGGGAAACAATGTTAAGAACAGCTATTCTTGGGTATTCAGAGTTTCTGAGCTAATATCCACTTATCAGTGACTACATTACATGTGTGTTCTTTTGTGACTGGGTTACCTCACTTAGGATGATATTTTCCAGATCCAACCATTTACCTAAGAATTTCATGAATTCATTGTTTTTAATTGCTGAGTAGTATTCCATTGTGTAAATATACCACATTTTCTGTATCCATTTCTCCATTAAGGGACATCTGGGTTCTTTCCAGCTTCTGGCTATTATAATCAAATGACTCCCAAGAAGGTGGAAAGAGAGGCCCCTGGTTCTGAAAATGCTTGCTCCAGCATTGTAGGGGAATACCAGGACAGAGAATTAGGAGAGGGTTGATAGAATGGACAGAGGGAAGAGGGCTTAGGGAACTTATGGGGAGGGGGGAATTGGGAAAGGGAAAATCATTTTGAATGTAAACAAATAATATTGAAAATAAAAAGTTAAAATAAAAGAACAGCTATTCTAATTTCCTTCCTACCAGATTTAAAATTGGATAATTATACTTTCTAACTGGGACATGAACCATATTTAGAAATATATTTTGCAAATATCAAATTAGACCAGGTTTGAGAAAAATGTTTCCCTTTTCCTCTTCTTACATGTTTTAATTGCATGGATTTATGAAGAAGTAGAGGTAAGCATAAAATGATTTTTGTAATTCTAGAGTAATAGAGGTTTTTCCTTAAATGAATATGGTTTCTTAATCAAACAGAACTTGTTGATGTAGGTTGTACTGTTTTTAGTAAACACAGAATATCATTTTGCCAAATTATTCCAGTCATTCAAAGCCATGACATTTGGAAACATTTTTTAATCTCCTAGTCAGCCTCAGTTCCAAAGAGAAGTTATCAAATGCCTGCCTCAGATGTTCATATCTTGGATTACATAATTGTTGCATCCAGTAAGTGTTTTAGCTCAGAAGAAACACTGTCACACATCTTGATTAGTCAGCCTATGCAATGGGAAAGGGCAGAAGAAATGCAACCTAATTTAGTTGCTACAACTCTGACTCTCATCAGGGTTACCTGGCATTTCCTTGGTCACTTCCTCTTACCAGCTGTGGAACCCCTGCAAAATGTCATTACTGATGGAGTAAAATAGTTCATTTTCAATATGAAAGCATTGAAGCTCAAAAGGGGCTTAAAATCCTTGTCGCTGGAAAAGGCTGGGGGTAAGGTAGAGCAAAGGTGCTTTGAATGAATCGAACTCAGTCACTACATGAAATGACTCAAGACGACTCTCAGGGAGGTCTCAGTGATTTACTGGAGAATCTTCAAGTAGAGACAAACATGATAATAGATTGTTCATAAATCTCAGGAAATACCACCTAATAGAAAACTATGTAGAAAACTGAATCCAGCTGGAGATAACTGTTGGCCCAACAACTGGACTCAGCTTGTCATCCTTCCAGGTTAGAAGTCACTGTTCTCTCTATTGGCCTTAGAGTCACAGATTGCAAACTACATATAAGTATCAGGTATGCAAATATATGTGCAACCATACATAATTAATCAAACAACACAAACATCACTGACATTTGAATCTAGAATTTATGTGTAAGAACTTGAAATAGTCATTGTCAAGGACCAGTCCAATAATCATTTAGATCAACACCACTTTTTAATGGATGGAGAAGCTCTGTTCGTGTGACATATGCATGAAAAATACAAACAACTTGTACCAGGACACTTTACTAATTATTAAACTATTCACAAAAATTTTAAATAAAATTAATGATTATATCTGGTGTGTATGGGCATTTGTGTGTTTGTGTATGGGCGTGTGTGTGTGTGTGTGTATGGGCATGTGTGTGTGTGTGTGTGTGTGTGTGTATGTCAGACACTGAGAACATTATGATTTTCTATATCTACTCCCTGGTATTTATATGGTAGTAACTGGCAAATTCCAAGACAAATTTACCAACCTAAAAAATATAAAAAGAGAAAAAAACATAAGTAAGATCACAATTGGAAAGACTAACAAGGAGAAAGATCTGAAGGGGAGTATACCAGAATACAGAATGCAGGCTGTGAGCTGCAAGACATGGTAGTCCTAGAATGGCTAAGCTAATGACACCAATCTACTAACTGAGGTTTGAATACTGAATGGGAAGCAACATTTCATTGTTAGTAAAAGGATCAGCAAGATGGAGTAGCCCTGTGATGATAGTGAGGAGCTTTTGCCAAAAAAGGTATTGTACTAGTAGTCAGTTCCTACCACCTTTTTTCTACTCATTAATTTACATATTTAGATTTACTCTGTTCCAGGTATAGGTCTCTAGCACTAAGAAAAATAAAAAGCAAGACAAAACCCCAAAAAACCAAATTTACATCCTCTTTGGAGGCACAGACAAACACATATTGAGAAACAAATTATATCAGATGCTAGATGGTAATAAATACTATCATAAAAAAAATACACAAAAAGTAAACAAGTAAAAACCAGAAGTGTTGAGGACTGGGGTTGTGGGGAAGGAAAGATAAGGAGGAAGGAAGATGTGATGTGAGACATGGAAGGCCAGCATGGAGTGGGCTGCACAAATGTACAAGAAAGAGTGACCAAAGCAGCTTAGGCAGTCAACAGGGTCTCAAGGGAGGGAGGGAGGGTTGAAAAAGAAGAAAAACATCTAGACAAAATTATAATATGACTCCAGCCTGTACTGAGACGGAAGCAGCTGCATTTCTCTCCAGTCTGCTTTTATATCATTCTAGGTACCCAATATAACATGGTCAGTTCTTAGGTCAAAGACAAAGTAATCAAGCAAAGTAATAAACAGAGAGATCACACAAGAATGTAATCAAGTAAAGTAGTAAGTGAAAGGATCACACAGGTAATAATTAAGTAAAGTAGTCAGCAAAGCCCCATGGTCCCTGTTTCTAGAATATTCTTATCTGACCCTACTTCCTGGTCTGAGCCCAGTGACAAATGCCAAATTCCTAGAAGCAGCACCAAAATCTCTCAACAAAAAGAGTATTCTGGGAAGTGGGAGAGAGAACAAAACATTGTTTAGAGACATCAAGGAAGCCAGAGTGATGTGAGGGTCATGGAAGAGACTGTAATAGTGGGAAACAGCAGGAACTGATTGATGGGTTTCAGCTTTTGTCCATTAGCACTGGAACCTCAGATTTTTCCTGACACATATGTGGATGAGCATTGTTGGATTCTTTACCTCTGTTCTGAAGGTGATACAGGGAAAGAAACTGAAATCTTCTTTCTCATTGAATTACAAGAGCATGGAGGAAGGCTAGACTTCCTGTTCAATGTGAAGGCATGGCCTGGGATCCAAGAGTGGTCCTGGTGGTGGTGGTTAAATGAAAGAGCAGGTACCATTACTAGGTACCTGTTATGTTCAAAGCAAAACGTCTTGTCCTCTGGGGGAAAAGCACTTTATTATTTTGTAATCTAAGATCTTTTTGGCTTTCTTTCTAAAACAATAACAAGCTATTCCCTAGAATTAAAATATAAATACACACCCAAAGCCGTATAAAAAGAAAAGCACCTGAAGCAGTCTATAAAACTTTAAATTTCAGAAGCACTAATTTAATCAGGGAAACTTTATCTACAGCATTTTTGCTGTCTCCATTAACTGTATTATATGGTTTCTGAGAACCCTGAATCTCTGCATCTAACGGGAAGTTATACGTGCCTTTTATCCTCAACAGATGTGGACATCAAATGTTTATGGGCATGAAAAAGTCTTCCCATTAGAGGAAACCCTGTCAAGTAGCAGGATTTTCTTTTATTATGTTGTTTTATGCAGAGAACATTTCTTCTAAAATCACAGAGGCCACATAAACATGAAAGAAGTAATGTTGAATTTTCCCAACACATGTTCTTCTGCCACTGTGTGAGTTACTGGTTTGTAAATGGTTTCCAGTCTTGACCTTCCTTGAGACCCAAGGACTGTAATGCATTGGTCCCCAGAGACCACTCTTGTCACTCCAGCTCTTTTTTAAACTCCAGCATAGTTTTCTGTTCCCAAAGCTCTTTTGTTCATCTCATCCTTTCCTTATGCAGTCAATTCTAGAAACAAAATTCAATTGTGTTGGGAATAATGTGGAAAAATAACCCATTCCTATTTTATCATTTTAATATCTCATGGTAGTGTTAACAATAACTTGGGTCATTCAATCCATTGGCCCTACATTTTGTGCTTTCTATATATGTTAAGGGTATGAAAGATGGTGATATATATAAAGACTTTCAAGGAACTATGGATAGATGGGATATGTGGGATATGGGGACAGTGAAGGTTTTAATCTCTTTTCATTCATCTGTCATTGACCCTGCTTTCCAGAGTAGGTAACCCTGTATCACATGCTTCATATCAATGACAGGATGGAAGGAGAATGGGAAGTTTTCTGTTGATACACCCGTGCCTAAAATGAAAAGGAAATAAAGAAATGTGATTCATGCAAAGGAACATGAGGCTGAGCAACTGCCAACGATGTATCTCTCAGCCTATCAGATACGTTTAGCTCTGGCTGACATATGGTTGTTTTTTCATTTTTCATGCTTGGTGTTATTGATCCCCTGCTAGAATTTCTGGGGAGAAAGAGCACTGTTTGCATCTGCATCCTTTTTGGGGGTAGTGATGGCCTAGGCATTGTAGAGACTAAAGCAAGCTCCTGGAATTGGAGCACTTATGCATGTATTTCCTTGCCATTTCATATTGGTCTGTGGAAAGCAGAGCATGTAGATTTCAGGATATTTATTTTTAGATGTATATCTACTGGCCTATACTTTCAAACATCTCTTATAACTGACTTGAGTTAGTCTCTGCTCCAGAGTAATATTATCTTTATTTGAGGTTTCTTAGATGAAAATGAAGAAGGATCTCATTTTGCTGATTCTTGCATGTTAGTGACCAAGGGACAGTACGCGTGACAATGTGGGCATGTGACAGCGTTCCCTGAATAAGCTAGAGATCTTATTTGTCCCTTTGGAACGGCTGAGTTTTAGGCATTTGATTTGCATTTTGCCAAGAGCCTTTCTTATGATGAATGACAAAGAAACTTTTCTTCAATGATCTTTGGTTATTCTCTATATTAAATGAAGAAAAATATTATTCCTAAGAATGTCCCAACCCTGTTATTCAATAATGCTCCCCTCTAGTTGAAATAATCTGACCACCTAAATATTACTGTAAGTAGTTATACTAGTTAAAGATATAAAGCAGAAATCTTCAAATATTTATTTGACCAGACTTAAGAGTAAATATTTTAAACTTTGGAGGCTGTACCTTTTCTGGTACATCTGCTTGACTCTGTTGCCTTGGGTTATATGAAAACCCAACATGGGAGTCTTCCAATAAAACTTTATTTGTAAAAGCAGATGGTGGGCTAGAAGTGGCTGAGAGGCTGTAATTTATCGACTCTAGGTATGGAAGATGATTCAAGGAACTTTTGGCATAGCTTATTCCCATCTGTTGTTAGTTGATGAGGCAGAATTGTCAAGGATCCCAAAGAGCAAGCTCTCTCCTCTACCAATAATTGCTATTGATCTAATTATGCATATATACTATACATACATATAACAGTTCATATTTCATATTTATTTTATATTTTAAATGAATATATTAAAATAAATATTAAATATATATTGTTTTTCTTGACTTGTTCTAGACTTCCCACTAACACAATATGTAAGAGCCGGGGAAGTTACTTATCAACCTAAAATATGGAGGGGACTCCAAAGCACACAGCATCTATATCAATGCTCTATTTTGTCTTCTAATTTGGAAGAGCAGCTTTCTGAATGGTTTCCAATCCTGGTCTCCACTGTCCACTCCTATTAGTCATGGAAGACTGAGAGACTGCCAGCTCCTAATGTCACTTTAGCAGGCTCCATTAGCTCTGGACACAGGAACACCATTCATACACAGTACTAGATGACAATGAGGTAGTAAACTTGGCATACTCCTCTCTCAGGTGATCCTGGTCCAATAATTTGAGGCAATTATTATCATTTACTTGTTTTATTTATTCTTTTTTTTGTGACCAAAAAGCTCTGAAGAAGTTGTATGGTTGTCTGAAAGTCTACTTTATACTTGGTGCAGACGTGGACTTTTCTTCCACATGCTTTGACTCTTTAAGTTTTTGCACTATTTCTCAGTCCTGAGTCCCATGGTGTCTGGCTTTACTCAGTCTTTTTCTTGCCTAAGATACAAGACACTGTTTTGTAGAGTGAAGAGGAAAGCTATGACCATAGAACACTTCTCAGATATAAGATAGTTAACATCTTTGGTTCTGATTACCAAGCACAATAGTAACAGGCAACAGACTTTAATCAAGAATTTTCAAGACAGAAAATGTCTCTTAGAGTTCCAAAGGATGAATAGTATACATCAATATCTGATCAGTTCAGGTTCCTACTAGACTCTGTGTTAAAGAGTTGAATCTTAATTCCTTGGGAGTCCTGTAACTGGTCCCCTGGTTCTGACCTAGTTTTTCAAGTCAACAGTAATAAGATTAGGGGCAAAATAATCTTACTGAAGCAGTGTGAACAGATAAACAGAAAGGTAGATGGCGACCCTGAAAACTCACAGTGCATGCTACCCAAAAGGTGATGAATGAAAGCTGAAGGCTATTAAAAAAAAAAAGTCAAAGCAGGCAGTGAGACTGGAGAATAAAATCAAGAGTTGTGTGCTACTTAGTGCACAGCGCTGGGAATGGATGCAGGGAGATGGGGCTAGTCTATGAATATGTGTATTTGGGAGTTCATCTCTGGCCAAAACTGGAGCCTTTCAGCTACACACTTAAAAACCAAAGGAGGGAAAAGAAGGAACAAGGAGAAGAAAAGAGGTACAGGCAATCAAGGCTTTCTGTTTTTCCATTTTAAAGGAAACAACCATAACCCCTCAAACACATGACTTAAGGAGATTCTCTTTTTCTCAGTCCCCTGTTATCTTGAGAAGTTCTTTAGAGATGGAAGTCTTTGTCCTACTGAGACCAGAGTGGGTTTTGGTACCCAATCCTTTGTTTCACAGTTGTCTTAAACCCTCTGCTAAAGGACTTATTAGTCAGTGTTTCCTAACAGCTAATTTGTAAAACATATTTAAAATAGAGGAGGATTCCATAAAAACAAAAGTAAGTAGAGTAAAGCCAAAGATACTTTAAAAAGTAAACACAGGCTGAATAGTTTCTAAAAGATAAGAAATTTTAAATCCTAGCTGTGCTATTAGTGTCACCTTCCCACAATGGATCAAATGATAGTGTGTACCTATAACTCAGTACAAACAAGCATCAACACTCCATATATAATTCCACTTTTATTAACAATTTCTATAAAGTTGTTGTTTATAGCCCTATCCTGAGGGATTGAAGGTTTATGTTAGAAAATCATATGTAACTTTGTATTCTTCCTTAACTTTTCACGTAAATTTAACTTTATGTATAAAATGTCATTACTACCAAGAACGTTTCTGTGATGAGAAAACCAAGTCCACTTTGGATTATTTTTATTTTTGAGTGCAATTTTGAAAACAGTAAGTTTGAAGTGACTCTTGTGCATTGGTTCAGAATGTGACACAGCTCTGTGACTCTTGTACATTAATTCAGAATGTGACAGAGCTATGTCTTGAAATCATATTGGTAAATCTTCTCACCAAGGGTCAGCTCTACCAGAAGAATGGTTATTTCTCTTGCATTTCTGATTCTATGAAGGATTTCTGGTCATTTATTCTTGCTAAAATTAAAAAAAACCATGTTGATGCAGAAGTAATATAAAAAATCTTATAGTATTAAAATGCAAACCAAATCATTTATCTTCATGTACATGAATGCATGCATGTACAAATGTTTGGGAGCTGCATTATATAATGAGAGAAACATAACCAGGATCCCACCCCTACTAAGTTATTAGCTATTTAGAATGGAACTTGGCAGCGTTTTGTACTGGTTCTGTCTTGAAACTCATACTATATGGCCATGAACATGTCCCAATGTTTTATGTTAACACCACTTTCTCAGCACTTCATGTAGATATTCTGTTAATGTTATGACCATACATCTCAAGTAATTTTGAATATTGGAACAGGAGTCACTTACTTGATTTAATGCTAAACACTAAGCTAAATGCTTCATATTTTTCCAGTTGTCACTAGTTATTAAATTCTCACACTCTCTGAGTGTAAATTTTTTTTATCATCTCCTTTTAGGATAACTGTTACAAAAGGACTAGGGTGGGTTCCCCCATATATACATACATACATATATATAGTGGTTCACAGCCATCTGTAACTAGAGTACTGAGAAATCCAGTGCCCTCTTCTAGCCTCTAACAGCACTGTACACACACTGTTCATAGAGTTAAATGCAGACAAAACACACATACATATCTAATAAAATAATTTTTAAAGATGATTCATTCTGCCTTATTCAACATCTATTTGCATGCAGTTATAAACAATTTAATATAATATAAAGTTTTTCTCAAAGTACTATTTCCCACAATGTCTTGCTATGTTTTGCTACTGATTTTACAAGATCTTACCTTTTAATAGCACAAAGTGTAAATAAAATAATTACATTATATTATTTAATTATAGATAATGTATAAAAGGTCATGTGCTAGTTCCCTATCAAGCTGCACAAGTGACTTTTATTTTTA
Organism: Apodemus sylvaticus; assembly: GCF_947179515.1. NCBI lineage: Eukaryota > Metazoa > Chordata > Mammalia > Rodentia > Muridae > Apodemus > Apodemus sylvaticus. The sequence continues at coordinate 125,126,685 of NC_067476.1, forward strand.
AAACTTATGTCTATTAAAAAAATGGTTCAAATGCATGTCTTCTGGTCAGCTGACTTATATAAATGACAGCTGATTCTTATGTGTTTATTCTATAGTGGCCATCTCTTTCAGCTACTTGAATTCTTCTTTTAAAGTATTTTATTTATTTACATTCCAAATATTGCCTCCTTCCCAGTACTCACTCCAAGAGTTTTTCAGCCAATTCCACCTCCCCTTTGCCTCTGAGAGGGTGCTCCCCACCCACTTACCTTACCTCCTAACGCCCCTTCCCCCAAAACATCCCTTTTCCTGGGGCATCAAGTCTCTACGGGATTAGGCACATTCTTTCCCACTGAGGCCAAACAAGGCCATCCTCTGCTATGTGTGTGCTAGGGGCCATGAACCAGCCCATGTATGCTTTATGATTGGTGGCTTAGTCTCTGAGAGCTCCTAGGGACCAGGCTAGTTGGTACTGTTGGTCTTCCTCTGGGGTTGTCATCCCCTTCAGCTTCTGCAATCCTTCCCCTAACTCTTCCACAGGGGTCGTGGACCTCTGTCTAATAGTTGGCAGTAAGTATCTGCATCTGTCTCAGTCAGCTGCTGGTAGATCCTCTCAGAGGACAGCCATGCTAGACTCCTGTCTGCAAGTACAACATGGCATCTGTAATAGTATTAGAGTCTTGTGCCTGTCCGTGAGATGAATCTTAAGTTGAACTGGTCACTAGATGGCCTTTTCCTCAATCTCTGCTCCCTCGTTGTCCCTGTATTTCTTTTAGAGAGGAACAATTCTGGGTCAAAATTTTGAAGTCATGTTGGTAACCCCATCCCTCCACTGGAGGTCCTGTTTATCTGCTTTGGGAAGTTTCTTCATTCTTAGGCTATCTTCAAGGCATTTAAAGTCTTTTTCTTTTCATGTTTCAATAACACATAAATGTTCTAGGCCTACCCCTGTATTTGTCACTCATTTGAAAAGACCACAGCAAAATGAGCCACAGTTTCCTGCCATTCTAAAGGGTTAATTCTGGAAGATTAGCAGGGACCCTCGCTTTTGTACTCAAGATAGATTCTTAAAGGTCCATGGGTTTGCTGCTTTACCAACAATTCTATTTATGGGATTTCTACCTTTTTGTTGTTGTTGTTGTTGTTGTTATTGTCGATTCACCTAATTTTTTCCCTCTCTCATCACAAGACTGGAGCACTTTGAACAAGAAACAACAAAAAGCACATAAAAGAAGAATACAGAACAGTGAAAGCCATCAACAGGTTTTCTTAGCCCAGCGTCACTCTTGAGAGCATTATCCTTTATCACAGGCATTCTGTATCAAAGAGGAAGAGAAAGAAACTGTACATGAAGAAGAAAGAATAGGAACAGAAGATGCTGAGAGGGGAAACGGGAAAGGAAAACATAGCTACAAGAAAGGAAGGTAATTCTCTGTTGGATGCAAGTTATTTTTTGTGGCTTGCTCACAATGAGTTCTTATGGCCACTCATTTCTTGCCTCCTCAAATCCCATTATGTTGGTACAAAAGGCATTAATATGATCAGCCATAAACCGCATCCAGAGGAGTTTGTACACCTGTTAACCCTTTCCTGTTTTGCATAAGAGAAACGTCTCATCCAAAGCTAAGTGATTTTTAAACTTATCTTTTAGTTTTAGGGAGACAAAGGACGAAGGGGCTCTCCTTTTATTCCTAAGGAGGCTAGAGCTATTAACTGGAGTTATAATTTCTTTTTCATCATAAGCCAAATCAATTTGATTCCTTTTACTCTCCTACATGGAAAAAAAATAAGCTAAGGCCAGCAGAAAAGCCATAATTGGGTCACTAATTAAATGTCAGGCATCTGCTGCCTGGTGCAGTTGAAGCTCTGCTAGTTAAAAGAAATGAAACCATAAATCGCTGTTTGTGCAATGTGTGTGAAAGAGCTCAATAGAATGATTTGCCTAACCAAGATTTATCGAGATAAGTGATTGAGAAAATATAAAGCATTAAATGACCTGTGACAGACACACCCTGGTGGCTAAACCTTTCAAATATGTATTGTCACTACTCTGTGAACTAAAGCAAAATCAACCAGAGCATGCAGACACTGAGAGAGGAGGAGAAACTTAGAAGGATCAGGCAGAAGCTTGGAGGAGAAAGATGGTCAGAGACACCTGGAGATCTGGCTCTCAGATAAGATTAACAATGGGCATTGGTATCAGCTACTTGGGTGGAATGGTAGGGAGGAAGGCCAGCTTTAGAGTGGTCCCAGAGGAGAGCAAGAGGTAAAGAAGTAGGCATAGGCATAGACAACTCTTACCAGAAGTTCTGTTGTAAAGGACAGCAGTGGACTAACACAACAACTGGCAGGGGAAATTGAGTCCCCAGAGTATTTAGCTCTAGTAAGAGTGACAGCAGGTCCAGAGAAGGACTTGACATCGTGCCTTGAAGTGTATAACATGAGAATATTATCTCTATACACTGATTTTAAGCATACAAACCAGTTACTGAATATGATTTTTTTAGTGATAAAATATGGTTCACTTTCTTCCCAAAGCCTTGGATCCTGCCTATGTTCAAAACTAGCTTTGAACTAGTAGACAACTGCATTCCTTTTATTTTACAGCCTTGGTACTTGGAGATAATTCTCAGGCCATGGAGAAACTTTGAATTTTAGGAAAATACTGTATGTACTTGTAAGAAGAGGCAAAGTCCTGAATCCCAGTCTGTGTTGACAGGGTCATTGCTACTTATACCAAGAAATCATAGAGCTAGCAGTGAATCAGTCAGGCCTCTGCCCTCATTGCTGTCTCTCCATCCCCAGTTTTTTGAGGAAAGAGAAATTCACCTTCAGCTGTCACCCAAGGAGTCCATGTATCTTTCAAACCCAGGAATCTCCATCTTAGATCCGTGACATTTACAGGGGACTTCATAGACCACAGCTGTATGACAGGGCAATAGTAAATCTAATGAGACGAAATGAAATTTCTCCTTCCATTTTCCACATGACCTTGGATAAGGTTCTTGGTTATCATCTGTCAGCTCAGTGAGCCTCCTTTCGATGTGAAGATTCTGGCATTAAGTACCAGAGATGCTCTGAAAAGATGTTCTGCACAGTAATGCTTCTAATTATCCTTCTTCAAGCCGGCATCAGGGCCCATTACTAAATGGTTTTATTATCCTAACTGGGCTGAGTTTTTTTTTTTTTTTCAATGCAGTCTTACAAATTATCCTCTTGGTATAATGAATCTTTCCTAGAGCATTCAAATCTGCACATACAAAGAAAAGTATCCATGCTTATTTATGAATGCTACTGAACAAAAATCTCTATATTTATTTCATGTTCAGGCTGTAAATATCAGAACTTTATGGATAATGATTTTTTGAGAATAGCACCAGTTCCAAAGTGACTGGCAGTTCTATTGCTGGAGATTCTGAAGAAGCCTGACAGAGGAAATTCCTACAGAACTTACAGACTTTGGAAGATGATGGGTTGAAATATTAAAATCTTCTCCTAAACACACCATGATGCTCATGGGGGAACAAACCCCGGAGTTTTTCTTCTTGCTGTCTAAATTGTCATTGCGTTGTTTCTCTATTGCTTAGCCATAGTGTGTTTTCCCAATTGAGAATAATCTTTTCAATAATCCCAACTATAGATAACCCCACCCCAAAGCTAATTTTGTTATTTTGTCTTTTTTTTCCAGAGCTAAGATACCAACCCAGGGCCTTGCCCTTGCTAGCCAAGCGCTCTACCACTGAGCTAAATCCCCAAACCCCCAAAGCTAATTTTGAATATCGAAAATGACCAACTTCAAGCAAATCCCAATCAAATGAACCTAATGAATTCTAACATCATCACTAAAAGTCAGTGTTGTTTTACTTGGATATTTGTTTTAATTTATTGATATATTTATTTACATTTCAAATGATTTCCCTTTTTCTGGACCCCCATTCCCCAAAAGTCCCATCAGCCCCCTTCCCTCCCTCTGTTTTCCCACCCAACCCTTCCCACTTCCCTGTTCTGGTTTTGCCCTATACTGCTTCACTGAGTCTTTCCAGAACAAGGGGCCACTCCTCCTTTCTTCTTGTATCTCATTTGATGTGTGGATTATGTTTTGGGTATTCCAGTTTTCTAGGTTAACACCCGCTTATTAGTGAGTGCATACCATGATTCACCTTTTGAGTCTGGGTTACCTCACTTAGTATGATGTTCTCCAGCTCCATCCATTTGCCCAAGAATTTCATGAATTCATTGTTTCTAATGGCTGAATAGTACTCCATTGTGTAGATATACCACATTTTTTGCATCCACTCTTCTGTTGAGGGACATCTGGGTTCTTTCCAGCTTCTGGCAATTATAAATAGGGCTGCTATGAACATAGTAGAGCATGTATCCTTATTACATGGTGGGGAATCCTCTGGGTATATGCCCAGGAGTGGTATAGCAGGATCTTCTGGAAGTGAGGTGCCCAGTTTTCGGAGGAACCGCCAGACTGCTTTCCAGAGTGGTTGTACCAATTTGCAACCCCACCAGCAGTGGAGGAGTGTTCCTCTTTCTCCGCACCCTCTCCAACATCTGCTGTCTCCTGAATTTTTAATCTTAGCCATTCTGACTGGTGTAAGGTGAAATCTCAGGATTGTTTTGATTTGCATTTCCCTAATGACTAATGAAGTTGAGCATTTTTTAAGATGCTTCTCCACCATCCGAAGTTCTTCAGGTGAGAATTCTTTGTTTAACTCTGTACCCCATTTTTTAATAGGGTTATTTGGTTTTCTGGGGTCTAACTTCTTGAGTTCTTTATATATATTGTATATTAGCCCTCTATCTGATGTAGGGTTGGTGAAGATCTTTTCCCAATTTGTTGGTTGCCGATTTGCCCTTCAGATGGTGTCCTTTGCTTTACAGAAACTTTGTAATTTTATGAGGTCCCATTTGTCAATTCTTGATCTTAGAGCATAAGCTATTGGTGTTCTGTTCAGGAACTTTCCCCCTGTACCGATGTCCTCAAGGGTCTTCCCCAGTTTCGTTTCTATTAGTTTCAGAGTGTCTGGCTTTATGTGGAGGTCCTTGATCCATTTGGATTTGAGCTTAGTACAAGGAGATAAGAATGGATCAATTCGCATTCTTCTGCATGCTGACCTCCAGTTGAACCAGCACCATTTGTTGAAAAGGCTATCTTTTTTCCATTGGATGTTTTCTGCCCCTTTGTCGAGGATCAAGTGGCCATAGGTGTGTGGGTTCATTTCTGGATCGTCAGTCCTGTTCCATTGATCTGCCTGCCTGTCACTGTACCAATACCATGCAGTTTATAACACTATTGCTCTGTAGTATTGCTTGAGGTCAGGGACCCCCTTCACAATAGCCACAAACAGTATAAAGTACCTTGGGGTAACTCTTGCCAAACAAGTGAAAGATCTGTATGACAAGAACTTCAAGTCTATGAAGAAGGAAATGGAAGAAGACTTCAAAAATTAGAAAAACCTCCCATGCTCATGGATCAGCAGGATTAATATAGTTAAAATGGCCATTTTGCCAAAATCAATATACAGATTCAACGCAATACCCATCAAAATCCCAACTCAATTCTTCACAGAGTTAGAAAGAGCAATCCTCAAATTCATCTGGAATAACAAAAAATCCAGGATAGCTAAAACTATTCTCAACAATAAAATAAATTCTGGGGGTATCAGTTTTGCTTGGATATTAATGAGATGGTTATTCCTTTATGAGTTGAAGAGTTCCTTGCCTTTGTATCTTGCCATATTTAATTTTACAGTTCTGTGCATCACCTAGATGTTGTACTTTCCTTTTGTTTCCTTTACCTTAATCATCTGTTCATACATATCCTCTACCATTAGCTTCTCAGAATGGTGTCTTTGCTACTATTAGTTAACCTACACTGGCCCATAACTTTCAGTCAGTCTATTTATATTATATGCCCTACCAGGTTGTATATTCTAAGGGTTTGGAGCTGTCCAGTGACATATAATCCTCATTACAATGTCATACACAGTATTTTCATTTCTCTACAATTTCTGTGTTGTGTGCACTGTCCCTTTTCTGTCTTCTCACTTGACTTTCTCCATAGCTCTGTCTTTTCCGTTAAGACATATAGTTGTAATAATACAGTGGGCAGCCTCTCCACATTGACTTCCCTTAGTTAGCATGTGTGTGATTTTTCTTCCTCTTTTCTCAAAGCTTGACTCTTTATGCCTTTCAGTACTAAATAACATCCTGTTGTCTGGGTTTACCACATTCTATCTGCTCTCCTGGTGAAGAACCTCCTTTTTTCTTTAAAGTTTGAAAATCTGAATAAAGCCAGTATCTGTGTCACTGTCCTGTTTTTCATGTAGTTGTAGATCTTCCGATCCTCTAAGTAAACAGGGCAGTTGGATGAGAAGGCTGTGTTTTAATAAGAAACTGTTAATCCGCCTTCTAGTGTACCATAGACTATTTCTATTTTCATTCCCATTGGTAGTGAATGACAATTTCTGCTGTTCTATATCCTGACAAGCATGTGTTTGTTCTAGATTTTGTGCATTTTAATATGGAATGATGTCTCCTTTTAGTTTGCATTTCCTGTTTAAATTATACCCTGTACTTTCCACAGGCTTAATGCATCCCTTCTCATCATCTTTGGTAACCTTGTCTGCTAAGATCAACTTTTCATCAGGTTGTGTTTGCTTACTCCATATCTTAGGGGATCAGATAAAATAACACTTTCTCGGATCTATCACTTGCAAATGTGCTTTGGGGGCTGTGGCTTTGCTTCTCGTTCTCTTCCCATTGAGATTTCAAGAAGAAACATTTAATTCTAACAAATATGTCTACTTACCAGTTTTTTCTTTTATGGATCTATGATAAAAGAAGTTATTTCTTCATTTTTTCCTGTCTTATCTTCAAGATGTTTTAGAAAATTTGCATTTAATATTTGTGTATCTGGTGCACTGTGAGTTTATTTGTGAGGGTGGCAACATCTCTGTTCAGATATTTACTTTTTCATATGGCTGTCTAGTTTCTTCCAGCAACATCTACTAACGAAACTGTTTCCCCAGTGCATTGCCTTACATTTCTGTCAAAGATCAATTGGCCATATTTGTCTGAATATATATGTGAACTCTCTATTCCATTCCAGTGATACAGTGATATTATTTCTTCCTTCTCAGTTCTTACTTATTTCATTTACTTTTCTTTTTTAAATTTTAATTTTAGGACTCTCTTTATGTATATAGATGTTTTGCCTGAGTTTTGTCCATGTGCCTGTATGACGCCTAGTGCCTGTGGAAGCTAACATATGGCATAAGGCCTCTTTTTTTTTTTCTATATTCTATGTTTACATTCCAAATGATTTTCCCTTTCCCAGTTCCTCCCTCCCCATGAGTTCCCTAAGCCCTTTTCCCTCCACCCATTCTTCTATCAACCCCCTCCTACTTCTCTGTCCTGGTACTCCCCTATAATGCTGGAACAAGCCTTTTCAGGATCTGGGACCTCTTCTTCCTTCTTCTTGGGAGTCATTTGATATGTGAAATGTGTCTTGGGTATTCAGAGTTTCTGAGAAGGTCTCTTGAGACTTAAGTTACTGATTGTTTTGAGCCATCCTGTGGATGCTGGCAATTGAACCCACATTCCTCTGGAAGAGCAGTCAATGCTTTTAACTGAATAGCCATCTCTCCAACCCCTATCCATCCTCTCTCATTTTATTGCATTAGCTGTGACTTTGGGTGCAATGTTGGAAAGGAGGTGAGAGACATTAACTTGTTTTATATTTATCTTAATAAGGAAACTTGTAGTTTCTCACTATTAACTGTGATGCTAGGTATAGAGTTTGTTCTTTATCAAGTGGCCAAATTCCTCTGTATTTCTAATTTACTGGGGAATTTTATCATGATGAACTAAGGGATAACAAATTCTTTTTACTATATCTGTTAATATGATCAACAATGTTTCCTAAAGTTATGTTGAATTTTACTAATTTTTATTTTTAAAATTTAGTAATCGTAGCATAGAGTTTTTCTAATACATTAAGAGTTATGTCTTTTATATATAATTGAATTCAATGTCATAAAAAACTAGGTTGTATTTGTCTCTTTCTGAGAAGTATTATTTATAATTTTTATTTTCTGTAATCACAATCTTATTTGAATATTATGATAAAACTTACCTTATAAAAAATAATTTTAAAATATGCCCTCTGGTTCAGTCATCTGAAAAAATTATTTCTCCCAAGTGAATATCTGTGGGAGTAATGATTTCTGTTTCATAAGGCTTTTAATGATCAATTAAGCTATTATACGTTATGTGTGTGCATAAACTTATATATGCATATGTGCATATGGATATTCATATTATCAGTCTCTTGTGATATTTTGTGGACTGTGTCTTATAAGAAATTGTCCTATTTTACATTGTTTATTCAATATGTGTGTATAGAGTCTTTTAATTATTCTTTACTGATCTTTCAAAGATGACAGAAGCTAAAGTGATTGATGTACCTCTTTAATCTCTGATAAAAGCATCTGTTCTAATTTTCTTAGCCTTATTAGACAATTATAGCTTCTGTTGATAGTTTCAGAGAGCAAGACCTTTGCATCATTGATTTTCTCTATTGATTTTTGCGGGAGGGGTCATTTCACTTGTTTTGGGCTACAGTTTGCACCATTTGTTTTTGCTTTACTGTGTGTGTGTGTGTGTGTATGTGTGAGTGTGTGCGCGCGCGCGTGTGTGTGTGCTCACACATGTGGGTGTGAGTGTGTTTACTTTGAATTTAACCTCTTTTTTTTCTGGTAGACTAAGGTGGACATTACATGTCTAACAGCGTTCTTTCTTCTCATGTTGTATTTGATGCTATAAATTTCCCTCAGGTCATGGCTTTTCCTGCATTTCAAGTTATCAAATTTTATGTTCCCTTTTTCATTTAGTTCAAAATAATTTTTACTCTAGAAATTTTATTTGACTCAGGTATTATCTAAAGTATGCATTTTATTACACACTTCTAGAATTTTATATGGTCTGAAAGCAGGTAACTCCCTGGATTTTGTTCTTTTTTTTATTTGTTAGGTTATGCTTTATGACCCCACATGAAATCTACATTGGAGAATCTTCTTTTAATCATGAGAAGAATGTGGATCCTGATATTATTTCCCAGGCATTTTTGTTTGGGGAAATTTATATTCTGTGATTCCTCGGGCATTGGCCTGACCTTTCTAGCAGTTGCAGAAAGATATCCTAGAACTGCTCACTATACTTATATAAAATCCCGTGGAACTGGAATAATTGAAAACACCAAAAATTTATACTTGATAATAATAAAACTAAAGATGATAAAAAGTACAGCTGCTAGAAAGTCTTTAATGGTAATTATTTGCTAAGCTGGTTTTACATTCCTCACATGAAATAACTTCAGTGTCCACAGAGTACCCAAAGAGTCCAAATTGTCTCATTCTTTGCATGTTTCAATGAGTGGGAAATAATAGGTAACATCTTTTGGTAAGTAGTGACTTATCACCAGGTATTGAGTGTTATAGCATAGAGTTGGTGGTGCTATGACACATGTTCTTCACTTACTCTGTGTATTTAATTAAGCCAGATCTGGAGCTTTCATAATCCTGCTTGTGCAGGATTATGTACCCAGAGACAGCAGCAGTTAGAAGAATTAGAACTTGAACTAGGGAAATTGTGTATTTCCTTTTCATTATTTGCATTTTTGTCTCAGTTAGGCACTTGAATTAAAATTCTATCACCTTGAAACTTTAGAGGCTGCCACAGAACAAAGCACACTCCAAATATACCAATTATTGAGGTCATTGGATGGTTAATGAGACATACCTTTGGGGAAAGGCATATGGTTAAAAAGAGACTATATGCTAGGATATTTGTGTTAAAGTAGGATTGTTTGAAAGACATTAGAGAAGGGGTACTTACTACTGATAATGGTTGAACTGGGCAGGATTAGGATAGTAAACACATTTCTTAGGTTATTTTAAAGATTTAATAGGAGCTTGACATGTAGAAAAGTAGAATCTGAAGTACCAGTTCTTTATGCAAATCACCAAAACCTAGGAGAGGTTGGCATGCTATCATTTGAAGAATGATGTGAGAGAAATGGAGATAAATGACCAGGATCACTATAAATGCTCAAGCTACGAGTCTTTTAAAGGTACGGCAGTCCTCCACTATCCAACGGAGCTACTGTAGCCAATGAGAGTCAGCAGGACACGTGGCAAAGGCATGCAGAGGAATGGATAAGACTGGACTTTGATGTGTAGCATCTGGTTATCTGATCTCTTGTCACCTGTATTTTTTCATTGCCATGAAGCTCACTCTGATCATTATCACTCAAGAATTATGTGGTTAAAATAAACTTCATGGGAAATAGGTAAAGAATTTGGGAAGCAGTTCCTGTTGTGTCAGGGTTTTCTTTCCTTGAACTGGAGTGAACAAGCATGCTATACACATGTTTTTCCCCATAATTTCTCATAATTATTTACATGCAAAATTTTCTCTTTGTAAACTATTTGCATGACATGCACTTATACACACGTTTCCTTTAAAATATACCTACACTTTCATGTGACTTAAATAAGCATACTTGATTTTCCTAGTTTTTCATAAGATACTCAACTGTGAGAGCCAAATACTCTATTCTGGGAAAATAGACCTATAACTGTTTTGTACTATGGCAACAATAAGAATGGAAGAATTTTTATCTGCAATTTGAAGCTTTTTTATTGAAATGTTTGTGCACATGGTATCACCACTAAGGACTAATTTATTTGTCTGACACATAACAAGAATGGGAGGATTGTTTTGATAAAGATGAATTGCTTTTAATAAGGACTAAAATTGCCTTTGTGTAGTTTAAAAGATGCCTCCAAGTGAGGAGGTACTTTCTGAAGACTAGCAAGCATCGTTCTTTGAGATGTTTAGCACTTGCTCTGTTTCATTTGGATCAGTTCAGATTTATGAGAGTCAGCTGAACAAATAAGATAGGATACTTGTAATCTATAAAATGGCACACTACATCATGATAGGCCACTGACTAGGTTTTGGTTTTTTTCTTATATCTACTAGGAATAATAAAGAATTTCAGTGTGGGTATCTGTTTTCTGTTTTTGACTATGCTTATTTTATCATCTGTGTCACAACATTTGAACGACAAATGTCTACTTGGGTCCTTTTCCTGCTATTTGAAACAAAACTAAGAAATCTTTGTCACCCTCAGCACCATAGTCAGAGGCTGAGTGTGTAAAATGGAATGTACCTTATGTGTTATCTTCTATTACCATAGCAAATGTGTACCTGTGTTTGTACATGTGTGTACATGTGTGTGTCTATACATGAATATTATGGCAAAACTATTTAGATCACAGAAACAAAGAAACAAAACCAAGGCTCAACAGTCTTTTCAAGGGTGTATCTCATATTGTAAAATTTCTAACACTTTCCAGTGGTCTGGGTATCAATCTGGGCACTAGCCTGGGTACTTGTGGGCATTAGGCTTCCAGATCCAAACTATACAAACTTTATATGTACTTAATATATTTTTCTTGAACACCTGTTATATGCTGTGAGCTACATAAAACTTTTGAAGTTGTGTATGTGTTTATGTATGTGTGTGTGCACGCACTCATGCACACAGGTGTGTAGGATATAAAGGGCTATGAGACAGAAAAGGAGGCATAGTATATACAGCACCTATACCTACCAGCCATTGACTAACTGCAACTTACCTAGGTCTGTTTCCTCCTATTAAGTTATAATCATTATATCCATATGCATAGCTATTGTGAAGACTAAACAAAAACCCTTAAGAGTATTGGCATATTATAGATGCTAGATACCTGCTAGTTTGTCTTTTACTGTAAACCCTGAGTTTCTAGGCACATTGTAGTGTTCCTCATCCTTTCACAGAAAACACTTCACAGGATGCTAGAGTAAATACCTCAGCATGGAACAGCTTCTGTTAGCTAGTAATAGGAAGTGTGACATCATCAGTGGGGAAACATTTCTATTTCTTACAATTTAAGTCCATCAAATGAAACTTCAAACAGTTGGTGGAACTTGAATTGGACTTCCACTCTTATTGACCAAATGTATATAGAGGGGAAGCTAGGAGGGACTTATGTGTGTAAAGTTGTGAAGTATATCTCAGAAATTAATATGAGTTAGTATTAACTAGTTAGTATCAACCAGAGTTTCAGTACACCAGGTATTACTGAAATTGTCTTGAGGCAGGCACAAATAGGAAATAGGCACTTGAAATTACCTCAAAGGAAGCACTAACTGACTCATTACTGGTTGTATAGAGAAGCAAATGAAACAGAAGAAACTTAGATTCAAATATTTGAGCCTTGCTAATTGGTAAAATGAGTGAAAATTAAAATAATCTTGGAAGCTAATGTGTGTTGCTTTTAGATATGTTCAATTTAAAGTAATTGTAGAGGATCTGAGTCAAAATCTTTACTTGATAGTTGACACATGGAGAGAAAAACTGAAGAAAGATGTCAAGAAATCTAGCCATGAGTCATGCGTCCTCATCAAGTTATTAAACATCTAAAACCATGACTTTTCAATGGCAGTGTTTCTTAACTCTGTCTAGTGTGGTTAAACATCCAGTCACCAACAATTTCTTAGGGGGGCATCTGTATGTGTATGTCATGCAAAGCACCATATCAGGACATGGTGGCAAACACTATTCTCTCTTCATTGCCATTAAAGTCAATGTATGGGAGTTGATAAACATGGACATGTTCACCTCTATTTGCTAGCTCTAATACCATGCCTCTCAAGATAACATTGGTACACAGAAGTGAAGGACAGGAGAATGTATATTATAAAAATTATAAACTTGCTATACTACATTGATGAAACACATCATTCACACATACTAGTAATAAATTGTGACCAACTTTCTTGTGGAACCATTTATTTATGGTGAAAAAGTTAGAAAAGAAGTATAGAATCCCCAAAGTTAACTATGTTAAATAGAGACATGTAGTGGGGGAGAAAAATTCCCAAAAGATTAAACCAGTAAATAGATTTGGGGATGTATGACTAATGTTTAATTGATAGACAATAGCCAAGGATAGATAGATTATTGATGATTATGAAGAGGATGATGATGGATAATAGATAGATAGATAGATAGATAGATAGATAGATAGATAGATAGATAGATAGACAGAGAGACAGATAGATTCAAAAGGGAGAAGTAAAGATTATGAAGAGGACTATTATTATTATCATTACCATTATCATCATCATTATTATTATTTATGTGAGTATATTGTAGCTGTCTTCAGACACACCAGAAGAGGGCATTGGATCCCATTACAAATGGCTGTGAGCCACCACGTGGTTGCTGGAAATTGAACTTGGGATCTCTGGAAGAAAAGTCAGAGTTCTTAACTACTGAACTATCTCTCTAGCTCAGAAAGGGACTTCTTAAACAAGTAAATTTAGAGGTGATGACAGTACTACTGTATAAAATTTATTTATATAGAGATTGATGGTTAAGAAATTGAAAACTCACTCACAAAGTTTCAAAGATGAGTTCATCTAATAGAAAAGGGTGGAGTTCTATAGTGAAGTATGTAGATGACATTCCTATATTTAAAGATAAAAGAAAGAACTGAATACGTCAAAATCTTATAGTGGCTTGTTGCAAGACAATGTATTGATTAAGTAAAGGGAAAATTAATATGTTCAGAAGGAAGGATGGGGCAGTGGGACATCCATACCAATCTGAGGTATCATAGGAAGGATATGTGGAGGCCAAACAAAAGATTTCAGGTCTTAGGTGAAACTTAAAGTGCAAACTCTGGACTGAAGGAGGCTCTACAATACATCACATAACAAAGGCTTACAGTTCAGGGGCTTTGAGAAAACAGTCAAAGTTGTTTATAATGGTACTTTTTTATAGTTATTCTAGCATCCTGATGAAAGTAGGTTGCACATAGGAGACATTGGTAAGGGGGCTAATCAAAAGTGGCCAAAATGATTGGACTTTGAACTAGGGGAGTAGCTCTGTGGACGGAGGAAAATGGTGATTGATTGACTTATTGATAAGGTTTAATGGGAAAATAAAAAGAATATATTTGAAGTCTAAAAAAAGAAAATCTCCATTGACAAATATTTAATTAATTCAACACAGAAATAAGTACCATAGGAGGAGAGAGAGGTTTGTCACTGTTGTTTGGTGGGAAGATAGGAATTAAGCCTTGATAATGCTGAACTTTCTCAAAACAAATGCTAGCTTAGTGTATCTTTCACAATAGTGTATATTAGCAAAAGCTCACACAAGAGACCTGAGTTCAAATCTACGTTTTGCAATCATCAGATTATATATCCAACTACTAGCCCAACTTGTTAATCTTATTTGTCCAGTGAGAAAAGAGCTGGTAATAAGATGACAGTCAAGGAGACATAGACTGAGAATATACATATGAAAACAAAAACAAACACAGCAAAAAAATAATGCCCCCCCTCAATGTCAAACAACAGGAATTTTTAGACAACAGGTCCAAAGGTAGAAACTTTTGGCCTACAAATTTCTCACTAAAGTTAATATTAATGGGACATTTTAGAGTAGTGTTGCAAAGGAAGGTAGGCTACAAAGCCATGAAGAGCAAGGAGAAAGTGGGTATTAATTTTTTCCATAGCCTCTTCTTTAAAGAAAATCACAAAGACACATAACAAAATATCTAGGAAACAGGCAAAAAGAAATTATATGTCAGAGATGACTTAAGAGCAGGGATTAGCAAGCAGAAGGTCATGGTGGAAGGAAGTTAGATACAGGCTTGAAAAATCTAATTACTCCCATGTCCTACCTGCTGCTCCAAGGGCCAAAGTTGAGTTGTCATAATAATGACACTATATTTCAAGACCTTCGAATACTGTGTGACACATAGTTAACACCAATGCCTCTGTTAGTCAAGATATGCAAACCACTGTAAACAGCTTCATAATTTTGGCAGCTTATCTTGGCAAGTCCCAGTTCTCCTCCAAGTCACAGTCACATGAGGATGAATGTAGGAGTTTGGCATTCCCCACCAAAAGTTAACTTCACCTGGAGACTTTATGAAATTTCATTTGGTTGCAATGCCTGTCTTTCTCTCCTTTTTTTTCAGTGTAAATGACATTTTTAAGAGATAAATAATGAAACATAACAAAAATAAAATATGTGATAAAACAAAACCACATATTGAGATTGGACACAAACACGACAAGCAAACAGAAAAATAGAAGTCCCAAGAGAAAATCACAAGAATCCAGACCGTCTTGTTTACACATCCATGGGTCCAATAAAAGTACTAAGCTGAAAGCTACAGCACATGCGCAGAGACCCTGACACAGACCCGTGTAGGCCCCATCTTTGCTGCTTTGGTACCTGTATGTTCCAAGGAGCTTCTCCTGTTGTCCTTCAACCCTCTGTCTTCCTTTGACAATGGATAGATAATTAGGCGATTATGAGTGTTACCCTCAAAGGGGATTAATGTAGCTCTTGAGGGTCCACAATTCGTTCTTCAAACTATAGGTTTTATAAAAAGAGCTAGGCTGATCTCCAACACTCTGCCTTTTGTTTTCCTGCATCAGGCACAGAAAATATTTTAAGTTTTTTAGATACATCTTCCTGAATGGGGTTTCCCTTGCTCTGATGGAGGAGTCTTGATACAGATTTCTTGTCCCACATACAAATTTCATTTCTGCCTCTTTTTTTGTCTGTATTCTTTGTTTACATTCCAAATGCTTTCCTCTTTCCTGGTTCCCCCCTCCCTATATGTCCCATAAGCCCTCTTCTCTCCATCCATTCTCCTATCTTTCCCCCTCCCATTTCTCTGTCCTGGTACTCCCCTACAATGCTGGATCAGGCCTTTCCAGGACCTTCCTCTCCTTCCTTCTTGGGAATCATTTGATATGCTAATTGTATCTTGAGTATTCAGAGCTTCTGGGCTAATTGATATCCACTTATCAGTGATTGCATTCTATGTGTATTCTTTTGTGATTGGGTTACCTCACTTGGGATGATATTTTCCAGTTCCAACCATTTGCCTAAAAATTTCATGAATTAATTGTTTTTAATTGCTGAGTAGTATTCCATTGTGTAAATATACCACATTTTCTGTATCCATTCCTCCATTGAGGGACATCTGGGTTCTTTCCAGCTTCTGGCTATTATAAATAAGGCTGCTATGAACATAGTGTCCTTATTGCATGCCAGGGAATCCTCTGGGTATATGCCCAGGAGTGGTATAGTAGGGTCCTCTAGAAGTGTCATGCCCAGTTTTCTGAGGAACCACCAGTCTGATTTCCAGAGTGGTTGTACCATCTTGTAGTCCCACCAGTCGTGGAGGAGTGTTCCTCTTTCTTTGCATCCTCGCCAATACCTGTTGTCTCCTGAGTTTTTAACCTTAGCCATTCTGACTGGTGTGAGGTAAAATCTCAGGGTTGTTTTGATGTGCATTTCTCTAATGACTAATGATGTTGAACATTTCTTAAGGTGCTTCTCAGGAGGTCAGCATGCAGAAGAATGTGAATTGATTCATTCTTATCTCCTTGTACTAAGCTCAACTCCAAGTGAAACAAGGACCTAAACATAAAACCTGACACACTGAAGCTAATAGAAAAGAAACTGGGGAAGACCCTTGAGGACATGGGCACAGGAGAAAAGTTCCTGAACAGAACACCAATAGCTTATGCCCTAAAATCAAGAATTGAAAAATGGGACCTCATAAAATTACAAAGTTTCTGTAAGGCAAAGGACACCGTCAAAAAGACAAAACAGCAAATAACAAATTGGGGAAAGATCTTCACCAACCCTACATCTGATAGAGGGCTAATATCCAATATATACAAAGAATTCAAGAAGTTAGACCCCAGAGAACCAAATAACCCTATTAAAAATGGGGTACAGAGCTAAACAAAGAATTTTCACCGCAATGCCTGTCTTTCAAGAGCAAATACCACAGTGTTCTTACTGCGCAGCCAGAAACAAATTATAAAAATGATCAGCTGCCACCTTGAAGGTTATCCATAATCTGATTCTTATCTGCCTGTGCACTTCCACCAGGCTGCCTAGCCTTGCACCATCATTGGCATTTGCTTTCCGTTTTTATCCACCATCTTTCTAACCCAATAGCTAGAACTATCCTTTGACCTTTCTCTACCATCTTTCTGACCCAATAGCTAGAATTACACTTTAACAGAGGTCAAGCAAGCACTCTGCCATGCAAGTCTATTCTCATACCCCACAATGATTGACACAGGGTCTCAGTCTCTGGCTTCCTCGCCAACCATCACCAATCGGCCTCTTTCATCTTGTTTTGGCACCTATATTCTAAATTATTATATGAAACAAAACTTTCTAATGCCAGTTGCCTACATGGCAAACTCTTTCTTTTTTTTCGTTAATTTTATTTTATTTTTAATTCGGTATATTCTTTATTTACATTTCAAATGATTTCCCCTTTTCTGGCTCCCCACTCCCAGAAATTTCCATAAACTCTCTTCCCTCCCCCTGTTCCCCCATCTACTCCTTCCCACTTCCCTGTTCTGGTATTCCCCTATACTGCTGCACTGAGTCTTTCCAGAACCAGGGGCCACTTCTCTGTTCTTATTGGACATCATTTAATATGTGGATTATGGCTTGGGTATTCAAAGTTTCTAGGCTAATATCCACTTATCAGTGAGTGCATACTATGATTGATCTTTTGAGACTGAGTTACCTCACTTAGTATGATGTTCTCCAGTTCCATCCATTTGTCGAAGAATTTCATGAATTCATTTTTTTTCTAATGTCTGAATAGTACTCCATTGTGTAAATATACCACATTTTTTGTATCCATTCCTCAATTGAGGGACACCTGGGTTCTTTCCAGCTTCTGGCTACTACAAATAGGGCTGCTATGAACATAGTGGAGCATGTGTCCTTATTGCATGCTGGGGAATCCTCTGGGTATATGCCCAGGAGTGGTGTAGCAGGGTCCTCCGGAAGTGTCATGCCCAGATTTCTGAGGAACCGCCAGACTGATTTCCAAAGTGGTTGCACCATCTTGCAATCCCACCAGCAGTGGAGGAGTGTTCCTCTTTCGCCACATCCTTGCCAACACCTGCTGTCTCCTGAGTTTTTTACCTTAGCCATTCTGACTGGTGTGAGGTGAAATCTCAGGGTTGTTTTGATTTTCATTTCCCTAATGACTAATAGCGTTGAACATTTCTTAAGGTGCTTCTCAGCCCTCCGAAGTTCTTCATGTGAAAATTCTTTGTTTAGCTCTGTACGCCACTTTTTAATGGGGCTATTTGGTCCTCTTGGTTCTACCTTCTTGAGTTCTTTGTATATATTAGATATTAGCCCTCTGTCTGATTTAGGGTTGGTGAAGATCCTTTCCCAATCTGTTGGTTGACATTTTGTCTTTTTGACAGTGTCCTTTGCCTTACAGAAACTTTGTAGTTTTATGAGGTCCCATTTGTCTATTCTTGATCTTAGAGCATAGGCTATTGGTGTTCTATTCAGGAACTTTTCCCCTGTGCCCATGTCCTCAAGGGTCTTCCCCAGTTTCTTTTTTATTAGTTTCAGTGTGTCAGGTTTTATGTGGAGGTTCTTGGTCCATTTGGAGTTGAGCTTAGTACAAGGAGATAAGAATGGATAAATTCACAT
This sequence comes from Apodemus sylvaticus, assembly GCF_947179515.1. NCBI lineage: Eukaryota > Metazoa > Chordata > Mammalia > Rodentia > Muridae > Apodemus > Apodemus sylvaticus. The sequence goes on from NC_067476.1 coordinate 125,145,304, forward strand.
TCTTCTGCATGCTGACCTCCAATTGAACCAGCACCATTTGTTGAAAAGGCTATTTTTTTTCCACTGGATGCTTTCAGCTCCTTTGTTGAAGATCAAGTGACCATAGGTGTGTGGGTTCATTTCTGGGTCTTCAATCCTATTCCATTGATCCGCTTGCCTGGCATTGTACCAATACCATGCAGTTTTTATCACTATTGCTCTGTAGTAAAGTTTGAGGTCTGGAATAGTGAATCCCCCAGAACTTCTTTCACTGTTGAGAATAGTTTTAGCTATCCTGGGTTTTTTGTTATTCCAGATGAATTTGAGAATTGCTCTTTATAGCTCTATGAAGAACTGAGATGGGACTTTGATGGGGATTGCTTTGAATCTGTCGATTGCCTTTGGCAAGATGGCCATTTTAACTATATTAATTCTGCCAATCCACGAGCATGGAAGATTTTTCCATTTTCTGAGGTTTTTTGATTTCCTTCTTCAGAGACCCGAAGTTCTTTTCGTATAGGTCTTTCACTTGTTTGGTTAGAGTCACACCAAGATACTTTATGCTGTTTGTGGCTATTGTGAAGGGTGTCATTTCCCTAATTTCTTTCTCAGTCTGCTTATCCTTTGAGTATATAAAAGCTACTGATTTGCTTGAGTTGATTTTGTAGACAGCCACTTTGCTGAAGTTGTTTCTCAGCTGTAAGAGTTCTCTAGTAGAGTTTTTTTGGGTCACTTATGTATATTATCATATCATCTGCAAATAGTGATAGTTTGACTTCTTCCTTTCCATTTTGTATCCCTTTGTCCTCCTTATGTTGTCTAATTGCTCTAGCTAGGACTTCAAGAGCTATATTGAAAAAATATGGAGAGAAGGGGCAGCCTTGTCTAGTCCCTGATTTTAGTGGGATTGCTTCAAGTTTCTCTCCATTTAGTTTGATGTTGGCTACCGCTTTGCTGTATATTGCTTTTACTATGTTTAGATATAGGCCTTGAATTCCTGCCCTTTCCAAAACTTTTAGCATGAAAGGATGCTGAATTTTGTCAAATGCTTTTTCAGCATCCAGTGAAATGACAATGTGGTTTTTTTCTTTGAGTTTGTTTAAGTAGTGGATAACATTTATGGATTTCCTTATATTGAACCATCCCTGCATCTCTGGGATAAAACCTACTTGATCATGGTGGAGATCGTTTTGATGTGTTCTTGGATTCGGTGGGCAAGAATTTTTTTCAGTATTTTTGCATCAATATTCATAAGGGAAATTGGCCTGAAATTCTCTCCAAATAGACTGGACCAGAAGAGAAATACCTCCCGTCACATAATAATCAAAACCCCAAATATACTAAACAAAGAAAGAATACTTAGGGCAGTAAGAGAAAAAGGGCAAGTAACATATAAAGGAAGACCTATCAGAATCACACCAGACTTCTCACCAGAGACCATGAAAGCTAGAAGATCCTGGGTGGAGCTTATGCAGACTCTAAGAGAACACAAATGCCAGCCAAGACTACTATACCCAGCAAAACTCTCAATCACTATAGATGGAGAAACCAAGATATTCCATAACAAAAATAATTTACACAATATCTTTCCACAAACCCAGCCCTACAAAGGATAATAGGGGAAAACACCATTACAATGAGGGCAACTATACCCTGGAAAAAGCAGGATATTAAGCTTCTTTCATCAAACCCAAAGAAGATAACCACACAAGTATAAAATTAATATCAAAAATAATAGGAAGCAATAACCACTACTCCTTAATATCTCTTAACATCAAAGGACTCAATTCCCCAATAAAAAGACATACACTAAGAGACTGGTTATGTAAACAGGACCCTACATTTGCTGCATACAGGAATCACACCTCAGTGTCATAGACAAACACTACCTTAGAGTAAAAGCCTGGAAGACAATACTACAAGCAAATGGTCTCAGGAAACAAGCCGGAGTTGCCATTTTAATATCAGATAAAATTGACTTTCAACCTAATGTCGTCAAAAGAGACATGGAAGGACACTTCTTGCTGGTCAAATGAAAAATCCAACAAGAATAACTCTCAATCTTGAACATCTATGCTCCAAATACAAGGGCGCCCTCATTCATAAAAGAAACTTTACTAAAGCTCAAAGCACACATTGCACCTAACACAGTAATTGTGGATGACTTCAACACTCCACTCTCATCAATGGACTGATCAGGAAAAGAGAAACTAAACAGGGAGACAGTGAAACTAATTGAAGCTTTGAACCAATTGCATTTACCAGATATATATAGAACTTTTTCATCCCAAAGCAAAAGAATATACCTTTTTCTCAGTACCTCATGGTACCTTCTCCAAAATCAATCATATAGTTGGTCACAAGACAGACCTCAATAAATATAAGAAGATTGAAATAATCCCATGCCTCCTATCAGATCACTATGGAGTACAAGTGGTCTTTAATAACAATAAAAAACAACAGAAAGCCCACATACACATGGAAACTGAACAATACTCTATTCAATGATACCTTGGTCAAGGAAGAAATAAAGAAAGAAATCAAAGATGTTTTAGAATTTAACTAAAATGAAGGCACATCATACCCAAATCTATGGGACACAATGAAAGCAGTGCTAAGAGGAAAACTCATAGCTTTGTGTGCCTCCAAAAAGAAATCGTAGAAAGCATTCACTAGAAGATTAATGGAACAACTGAAAGCCCTGTAACAAAAAGAAGCTAATTCACTCAGGAGGAGAAAAAGACAGGAAATCATCAAACTCAGGGCTGAAATCAATTAAGTAGGAACTAAGAGAACCATACAAAGAATCAGCAAAACCAGGAGCTGGTTCTTTGAAAAAATCAACAATATAGATAAACCCTTAGCCAGACTAACCAAAGGGCACAGAGATAGTATCCAAATTAACAAAATTAGAAATGAAAAGGGAGATATTACAACAGAAACTGGGGAAATTTAAAAAATCATCAGATCCTACTACAAAAGCCTGTACTCAACACAACTGGAGAATCTGGAGGAAATGGACAATTTCTTAGACAGATACCAAATACCAAAATTAAATCAGGATCAAGTAGACCATCTAAACAGACCCATAACCCCTAAAGAAATAGAAGGGGTCATAGATAGCCTTCCAAACAAAAAAGCACAGGACCAGATGGTTTTAGTGCAGAATTCTATCAGACCTTCAAAGAAGACTTAACACCAGTACTCTTCAAACTATTCACCAAGTAGAAACAAAAGGAACACTACCCAACTCCTTCTATGAAGCCACAATTATGCTGGTACCAAAACCACAGAAAGATCCAACTAAGAAAGAGAATTTCAGGCAAACTCTTTCTTCATATACTTTCTAAGATTTCACAGTTTTAGCATATTTGTTGAAGTTCCCCCTGTGCACCATATTTAAGAAACATTCCTTCCTCCAATGGGTCCCTTGTCCTGTTAGCTTTATTTTCCCCTCATTTCCAATAAAACTTTCACCCGCATATAATGGCTCGTTTATCTAATATGTACTTTTATTGTGTAATCTACCTCTATGCTTTTTTGCTAGGGTATTAAGATCAGAAATCTGCATCTGTCCCATACTAGATGTTTAGCCAATGCTGATTAAATAAATGAAGGAGTTAATATTGTAATATGCATTCATCAATATGTAAAATTTTACCTTGAGCCCATACAGTATCCACATTGTCTGATAAGGAGCAGTTTTATGATCATGATTCTATAACAATGACCCTCCCCAAACAGAAAACAATATAACCATAGTGTGGCACTTTGGTTAAAAAAAAATTTTACCGTTTCATGAATGACTGATACACTCTCTTTACTTTGCCCATGTAAATATCTTCTGTTTCAAATTGTGTCGGAAATCTTATAGGACAGCAAATGATTGGGAGTTGGGTGTATATATCACTTGCAGCTACAGTCATTTTCTCTCTCTGACTCATCTGGAAAGGGCTTAATTGAGTATTTATTCTTATGTGGCAAGATCCAAAAAACTTAACTGCCATTAAGCTGTCTACAGAAGCAAAACGAAATGGGGAATTAAGGCAATTATCAGGATGATATGAACCAGAGAAAACATGTTTGCCTCAATCTGGATGTTTCTGGAGAACTTGTTTTTGACCTAAATTATCTGAGTGATCCCCTTTTCAATTTCCTTTTCATTTTGCACCCATAGACAGTAGTTTAGTACCAAGAGGGACAGCCTGTGTTACATGAAGTCAAAGGAGAAATCCTCCATCAGGGTGTTGAAGACTACATCTTCTCTAGTTTACCCAATGTTGCTGTTGAAGGAGATAAAAGAAGGAAAAAGATTTTTTAAGGATGTTTCAAAAATGAGTAGCTGATTTACTGTAGGTCTGCTTTGATACCTGCCTGCCTTTTGAGTTAGCTAAAACAACCCTTCAGTTTGGATTGCTTTCAGCTCTTCTTTGGGTTATGACTTTAGATCCATCTTTCAAAGAGATATTAATCATGGCACATTCATTCGGATGTGAATGGAATTGGCAGTAGCGTGGGCTACTTCTGATTTACATGAAAGTCAATTCCCTAGAGCATGCCAATTTGACGCTGTTAATGTGGGATTTTCAGGGGGTCCACTGCTCTCCTGGTAACTATTAAGTGTCTTTTATGGTCAATGAGCTTTGTATAACTTCTTCTCGTTCTTTCTCAAAACATGGTTTCTAGTACTAGCTCTATCTGACTTAATGTAACATTCATAATACACTCTCTGGTCCTCACCAACCATTCCCAGTGTCACACACACATACACACTATATGGCAAGCAAAAGAGGGTCTGAGCAAAGCTATCATGATGCTGTATTGGTCAAGTAGCCAGTCATTCTATGGCTAACCAACGTTGCACCATTCTGACTGATAGGTAAGAATGGAGATCCTCACAGAAATTTGTGAGGCAAATGACCATCTATAAAGGCCTCCGCAGATACCAGATTTACATAAATGCACCGCACTCATTCAGTAATCTCAAATGCCATCCTTTCTTTAGTATTTGACTGGAGGCTCAATGGGAAAAGAAGTTAAAAATCAAGCTAAAAGATTCTAAAAGATTCTAATATTTACAGGAATTGATACAAATATATACAGAAGTTGCATCTAGGTTGTTGTAGCCTGGGGTAAAAGGTTTCTATAATGCAAATGTCTTCCCTCTATAAGACAAGACTTGTTTTTCAAATGCCTTTGGGATCATAATTGACTTCATCCTTAACAAACCTTCTTCTCTTCTCTTTTTGACTATTATAAATCTTGTCCCAAAATGACTAATTTCACTTCTGAAATCTTAACTTGGGTGTTTGGGCTTCCCTTCTTCTAGGCCTCAGCATATACTCTCCTCATACATCTCCTCATGCACCTGCCTGCAGTTTATTATTATTATTATTATTATTATTATTATTATTATTATTATTTAAACAAACCTAACTTATATTTGATATTCAGGTTCAGAACCTTCCTCAGAGAAGATCCCCCTTTTAGCACAATATAATTGCTTCCATCTCTCCTCCTTTCTCCATATGTCTTTGTTTCTTTCAATTATTAAAAAGCATTATGGAGACAAGAGGATAAGCTTAGGTTCATACTGTGGGGCCTAGTGCCAAGAGGAAGCCCTGTGACCATGTGTAGGGAATAGGAGCTCTGGAAGCATCTAGGAGGCTGGCTGGCTTTGCCACAAGCCCTTTCTTTCCACCTGAGCTAGCTCCCACCCTTCACAGATCCCCTGTAGATATGAGCAGCACAAAACACACTGAAAACATTATCAGTCTTATTTCTCTTCAATGCTATTTATAACATTTATCTTTATGTTTAACTCTTGATTATAACACTGTCCATTTATGTCTGTATAACATTTTCAGTTTTCTAAAGGTGATTCTGAAGAGAAGTTCCTACTTTTATTTTTTATTATTCTTATTCATTTATTTATTTACATCCCAAATGCTGCACCATCATCTGTTCTGTTCCCCTCTCACTGAATCTCTCCCCGGTCCTCTCTCCCTTTCTCTTCTGAGAGGGTGGGCCCTCCTGCCTATCCCCTCACTCTGGCCCATCAATTCTCTCCCAGATTAGGCACATCCTCTCCCACTGAGGCCAGACACAGGCAGCCCTGTGGAATCAGATACCACAGTCAGGAGACAGCTTAGGGAGAGCCTCTACTCCAGGTGCTGGGGGGACTCACATGTAACACATCTACAACATATGTGCCTCCTTTTAAGTTTACTAAACTTGTGTGTATGGGAGTTGTCCCTTTTTTTCATTTTGGAATTTCATATACTTATATCATATATTTTGGTCAACTCTAATTTCCTTCTTCCCATCTGGTTCATCCCTAACCCCATCTCACCCTACCCTTTCCTCCCAGGTTCACATGCTCTTCTGTTTTTAAAGCCACTAAGTCCTTTTAGTGCTGCTGCCTATATGTCCATAGGCACACACACACACACACACACACACACACACACACACACGCATTCAACTCTTAGATTTTTTTCCTAATCAAGGTCATGACAATATTTTCCTATATTCTCTTCAAAATGTTATGAGTGGTTTTTTGGGTTTTTGTTGTTGTTGTTGTTGTTGTTGTTGTTTTAATTCTTTTTTTTTATTCGATATATTTTTTATTTACATTTCAAATGATTTCCCCTTTTCTAGGCCCCACTCCCTGGTTTTTAATCCACCCAGAATCTGTTCTGTAGTCTGATGACTTTGGTGTAAATGTTTTGCGTGCTCACACAAGTGTCTCCTAGTGCCCTCAGAGGCCAGAAGAGACAGCATCAGATCTCTTGGAGATGAAGTTACAGGCATGCAGGCATCTGTGGGCTGCCTGATATGAGCACTGGAAATTGCACGTGGATCTTTTGAAAGAGTACCACATTTCCTTACCCACTGAACCATCAGCTGTCAGCTCTGCCTTGCTGCCTTTTGCATTAATGCTGAGGGTATATTTTTTTTTCAGCATAATCCCTTGAAGACTTCTCAGCATCCCCTGTGTTCCTTCTGATCCATGTCAGAGACATGCGTATGTGTCAGTCTGTATATGGCAGTGTGCTTGCTGACTCCTGTTTTACTGTTCTGGAATGCTCACTATGACAGGGAAAAAATCCACCTTGGTACTTGACAAGAGTAAGTCTACCAAACACTAATCTATTTTTCAAAGGCATATTGACTATTCTTACTCTATTTTATTTCAAAATGCTTTTTAGAATCTGTTCTCTGCCTCACAGTCACACTTTCCAAGGTGTAAATCAAGGTTGTGTAAAGTCCAGGTAGCAAATGACCATTGATTTCAGGAAATGAGCGACTTTGTCCCTGTGAGGTTCCACTCATGGCTGCTTGGAAGCTTCCGCTTGAGCATGTGCTAGCATTATTCATATTTTATTGAGAGATTTGGTCTAAGTAAATTTGCCTACTACTGCTTAAATATGGACCCAGAAAGAATTTTTCAGCTGGCAATTTGGCAAATACTTGTATATTGTATAAAGAACCTGGCAGTTATCATGGTCAGAACATTCTTCACTTGTTTATTCTACCAATTACCTCGAGTGTGACTTTAGACAAGTCACTTTCCATAATCAAAACTTGATTTCCTGATCTGTGACTTTAGGAATGTAGGAAATATGGTCATCTCTACAAAGCTCATGCCTAGATAATAAAGAAATTGTTCTTAGTGTAGTTATTTTGTTGTTTCTGTGGCATCTCTATGCAATCTTGATTTAACTGTTCAAAAATATTAACTTTTGAGTTAATATATTATTTGAGTATATATTTTAATGCATGCTTTTTGAAGACAGTGATGTGTTGTAGGTTACTTTATTATAATACTCTATGTTCTCTAGCATAGACTAAAGGTTATGTTTCTTTTTATTTTAACTATTTTTTTTTCTTAACTCTATTCAGGGAACCAGACAGTTGCTCCATTATTGAGTGGTTACATGGAACGGTTCTCACTCACTCCAAGTAGCTATTTCTATTTATCTTAGAGCATTTATTACTGTTTGAAATTACATATTCCCAATACATGTGCCCTTGCTGGTTCACACCACACAGAATGCTTCCCTGCCTAAAGTTTAGGAGGGCATCTGTGGCAAGATATATTATTCAAGAATATCCTGGTTAGTTTCTGTCAGCTTGGCATAAGCTAAAGTTATCTGGGAAGAAGAAACTCAGTTTAGAAATGCCACAGAGTGTCTGGCCTGTACTCAGGACTGAAGGGCACTTTCTTGATGAATGGTTGATGTTGGAGGGCCAAACCCACTGTGGGTATTCTAACTATGGACATGTGCTCTTAGTTGGTATAAGGATTCTGAGCAGCCATGAAGAGCAAACCAGTCAACACTGCATGAAGTAGGCCACGGGACTCCATGGCCTCCGCTTTAGCTCCTGCCTCTTAGTTCTGCCTTGAGTTCCCACTCTGACTTCCCTCCATGATGGACTATAAACTGTAAGCTGAAGTAAAAACTTTCCTTTCTAATTTGCTTTTGACCATGGTGTTTAAGCACAGCAATAGAAAACAAACTTAAGATGGAGAAAATTCACTGACTAGAATTTTTTTTTTCTATAAATCAAGAAATGAGAGCTTTTCCTGAACTTGCCTCTCTACTAGGACTTGTCATCTTTTGAATCCTTTATGCTCTACAACCCAGAAGCTGTAGTTGTGTTATGATTCCTGAACCTCCTCTAGTCCAGGATCTTAATATGTCACCTTTAAGTTGTGGCGTTACTGGTAAATTCAGACGTAGTCAGCCAGCTGCTTATAAATATCAATGAATATAATAGATTTTGTTTCATATTTTCTAGCACTTTAAAGTTTTGAAAAATCTCTGTAAGATATTTGATCTTCAAAAAGGCATCTCTCTTTATGTGTCTTAAAAGGGCAGATTTCTTTGCCAGTGCCCTGAGAGCACTTATAGCTATCTGCCCTGCTTGCCAAGCAGGGACAGACTAGATACCAACACTTTTGGAAAGTCAAGATTCATTCCAATCTATAAAGAGTTGAGTGTACTTTATCTCTAATATTAAGTGCTTTCTTTTATACAAAACTACTTTGTGAAGAATGAATTCAAATCCCCTTAGATTTAGATAGTTTAGTACTTTTAACACCAAGGAAAAGATACCATTTTACTTTAAAGAACCTTAAATTACCTTAATGCAGCACTTTAAACTTTTTTTTTTTAGATATCTTTTGAAAATGGTTCAAGAGAAAAGTATATGATGTTCCCATAATCAATTGATGGAAACAAATCTTTTGTCAAGAAAGTATGCTCCTTATTCTTTACCTATGATTTTCTAACATGTCAAAAGAATGGAAAAAATCAACCATACATGCACAGGCATAGATGCATGCACTCATGTGCAAACACCCCTCACACACACACACACACACACACACACACACATGAGAGAGACAGAGAGAGAGAGAGAGAGAGAGAGAGAGAGAGAGAGAGAGAGAAGCCATACCAGCCTCCACTCTAGTCTAAGCAACCTAGTTGCAAGTTCTTTTCATTCTTGATCTGATTTCTTATCCAATTTATTGATCAAAGACATGACTTCAAAGGTATTTGGGCCTCCCTCTTCTACAAGATGCTCTTTTCCATTGCATATATCCTTGGTTTCTCTTTCGATGAAAATATATCTTTTGTTCTGAGTTAGAATGGTCCCTATTATCATGTATTGCATTTAGCCTTGCAGCTACCCTTTCATGGAGGGACTTTCTACTTTGACTGTTTCTCTTGGCTATATGTGTATGTGTGCATGTACATGTGTATTTATGGGTATATGTGTGTATGTATGTGTGTGTATGTGTGTGTATGTATACATGCACACACAATTTTAGTTAGTTTTATCAAAAAAATCTCCCCTAATCTGCAGACTCTCAAAGCTTACTCTCTGGCATAATTGCTCTTATTTAATTACAGTAAGCACAATGCCTGACACCAACTTTAGATATGGAAAGATTTGGATGATAGAAAATGAGTCTGGATTAAAGTGAGAAAGAGCATGAATTGGTGTGTGGACCATTTGTGTCATTAAAAATCAGATAAAATGGTCATAGGAAGCACATTAATCACATGTGGAGCTTCCTCAAGGAGCGGCAGTGCTTTATAAAGAATATGTAGTGAGTGCGTGGCACAAAGCAATGCTTTAATATACCAGTGGACCCACATGTAAGAATTTTAAATATAAAATTTAATATTGGAAAGATCAGTCCAGGAGGAAACATAGAAAGACTAGAAAGAGCTTACTGACTTAACCTTGATCCTTCGCATGAAGCCTACAGCATCTCTATGTCCTATGATGCACTCTATCCTCATTGTTCTACAAAGACTTCAGACCATCTCCCAGCAAAGGTGCCTCCTTTCTCATGTTTGCCTCATTTGGGTACACCATCCGTTTTCCTACTTGACTAGAATATCCTTGAGGGCAATGGACCTTAGCTTTCATTTCTGACTATCAAGTATTCCACCGTGTTCCTGAAAAATATATTCACTCAATTATTGCTTGTTAAATGAAAACCTTGTAAGTGCAAAGATCTCACACCATCTATCCATCTGCAGGACTTCATAGCACTGGGCAGAGTGTCCCATACCTAATTAACATTTAGGAAGGGAAACTAAAAGAACACAGCAGGTGACAAGTTAATAACTCTCAGTATGAGATGGGAGGGGGAAATCGCAGTGGCGAGTATCATCACCTTGTTCTCTCTGGCTCTACTCTGAATGAACAGATAGTACCATCTGCTCTTAGTCCAATACAGACTCCAAGGTGACTGGTGCTATCAGAAGCCACCGTTATCTTTCTACTACTGACTATTACCTTGCACCTTCTCCACACATCCCTGTCAGTGCTGTCCCTTGCAAACCTTTGTCACTAATTCTGAACCCCTCATCAACACCAGAGAATGCACATTTCCAGGCCACACAAACCCTGTGTGTGAAGAGGCCCTTGATCAGCAGAGCAAAAACAGTAAGGAGATGCCATCTGCATATCCTACTACATAGCTCAATTAGTTGATTGATTTGTAACACTTTAAAAAACATTTTCTAGGCAAAGCAAATTAGGAGAGTGTTTTATAATGTATTCAGTTTAATTAAAACTGCACTAAGTGGAGTACTTTTCTTCTTGGTTTCAGGGAGAAAAAAAAAACCTCACAAGGAGGTCACATATCATATTGATTTTTTAACCCCTAAGCAGAAGTAAAATATCATTGTAAAAGATGACATCATGTGGAAGGATACAAGTGCCACTCTTTGAAATGTTTCCTGTAATGAGAATATAGAAGATTAGGTCGCAAGAGAAGGCAGAAGGATGCTTGCTTAGAAGGAGGGCTTTAGAGCGAAGCTGCGAACAGATTCTGAATTTGAATAAGCAACAACACCTGCTCCTTGATGCATACACACACACACACACACACACATACACATTTGTCATCTGAAGGGGAAAAGGGAGGTTCACAAGCATTCCAGATGAACTCTGCAGCTTAGGAATGAGGTGGAATGACCAAATGTATAATCAGCCCTCTGCTGTTATCAAGAGTGCACAAACACCTCTTCACCCCTATCTTTTCCAATTCTGACTAATTTGTGATGATGTCCTGTCTTCTCCCTACCACATGTCCCATTGCCAGCCCTCCCTATTCCTTCAGCCTGCCACACCTTCAAATGCAATCAATCTCCAAATTAGTAGTCATCTGATTAATGTCTCACATTATTGGTGATATTTTCAGGAGTAATTGTGATTTATTCAAAAGCATCTCTGCATCTCTCTTGTCTTGGTTTCTTCTAAGCCAATAACCGAGAAATCGATTGGATTGCTTTGAGCTTGGAAGTCATTCAGAATTGTAGCGCATAACCAAAACAAACCCCCACCCAAACATTATCATTTTAAAAATAAAATTAAACCATAACATAGTGAAGGGAGCATCCTGTATGAACCTCTGTGCCTTGCATAATTGGAGCCTCTCCAGCGTGAACTGAGTAGCACAAGTCCTGATGTGGAACCAGTGATAGAACCCTTCCAGAAGAATTTGGAGTTCCAGTTCCATCACATTTGGTGAGGACACTCACACATACTTGACTAAGCCTTTTCTGACTCTATTGCATTCTTTTTCCCACCTGGAAGTCACAATCCTACTGCCCCATGGCACAGAAGATTCTTTTTTTCTATTTTGACTACTTGGGTGGTTGATTATTTCAATTCTTTTGGAATGATCAAAACTTTATCCACATAATAGTGAATTCTAGAAAATATTTGTGTTCCAGTCTTAGTCAACTCCTGCTGCTGTAACAAATATCGTAGAGTAGACCACCTAATCAACAGACAAAATTTTGTCCATGTATTTTGGATGCTGGAAGTCCATGGTCAGGATGGCAGCAAATTCTTTTCCTGGTAGGTTCCTAACTCATCACTTCAATCTCATTGTGTCCTCAAATAGAGAACAAGAGGGGAAAGGAGCTAACATCTCTCTGCCTCTTTTGCTGGGGATGCAAATTTCATTGTAGTCCCAATATTAAGAGTTCATCTACGCCTAATTACTTTAGTCCTACCACCTAACACTGCCAGATTAGGGATCAGGATCCCCTCAAATAACTGCCAAAAAACTGATACAAAGTCAGCAAAGTCCCCACTTCTTGATTATTGACCCACAGAGGGTCTTCCTGACCCACAGAGGGAATTCAAATATTGCCATTACCTTTTTACAACCAATATCATAAACTATACAAAAGAAACAACCACCTCCAGTTTCTTGAGATAGGCAATTATCTTTTTAAGGGAGCAAATAATTATTTGGTGTTAATTTTCAAGGTTGTTAATATTTCATAAAAGTTATCAGCATTCATCTCCAAGCATTTGCTATAGAGACTTCCTCAGAAAGATTTCAGAATAGCCCACTCTTATAATTCTGTTCTTTAAAGGACCTTGTTATGGGTTTACCCTCCCAAAGATATGGATACTAAAAGATTGCCCCTACAGACACCCATTAATTCCTTAACGGGTTCTTCCTCTAAAAACTTAATGAATTCAAGCACCAAAGAGAAGAATACTTGTGCTTTTAAATATTACTAATGGGATAGAAGTAAAAATAATTGCCATTTAATTATAGAAATGTGTACTTTGATGCACAAATGCATGATAGAGGATAATGACTATAGACACGGAAAATATTCTTTGGCTGCTGGGGACATTAGACAATAATTTACATGTTTAATTGAGTTGCTGTGAAAGGCTCATTGTGCAATTACATGTTCACTTAGGTGCTCAAATAGATACGGAGTACCCGTGTTTCACTTGTACCTATTTGCCCAAATTGCATCTGAAGAAAAAAACGGGTCCGTCTATTCCTGCGTGGGACTGCACATGGGCCTGCTTTTACTGTGTGCTACAAATGCCTCCCGCCCTAAGGCTGATGGCTTAGTCTCGCTCCGAGCACTATTGCAGTGCAGACTATTTATGGAACAATATTGCCCTCTGGCAGTGAGGCAGCCAGTGGTTTTAATAACTGTTTTATGTCATTTTGACAGCTTTTAAACCAGTCACACCCAGCAGTTTAAGCCAGAAGGGAGACATCAAGGAGTGCCTGCAGGAGTTTTATATTACAAACCTTGTATGCACGTTTATATTAGGAAAGTGCCACAACTCTTGCTGGAAAGGAAAGCTGCCTTCCCCAAGTGGGAGACTGAAGGGACTTCCCCCCCATGGTAAAGCTTCGGAAACCTGCAAATAATAATGCCAGTACTGTGCTCAATGAACAAGCAGGAGACAGATCTCTTTCCCTCTGAGAGAGCCCTGTGATCCACAAAGATCCCTGTAAGCTGATCAAACTCGGCTTCCTGGACTTACACTCTGTGGAATCAAAGGACTGTGAGGTCATATCTGACTAGTCCTTTGGATTGAGTTATCTTGAGGAGTGTCAGGGCTTTGGAAAATGACCCAGAACTGTTCACTGAAGCTAGAGAAACGAAGGACTTGGCCCCGGGCCCCCAATCTCGGAGGGCTTTCACGGCTGCCACTCCATCATGCAGGCAAAGAGGTTACCAAAGGAGAGCCAGGTGGGCTTCGCCAGCTGGGACCAGCTTTGGAGGGGCGGGGTTCAGCTATCTTTAGGAGAGCAGCTTCCTGAACAGCTGAGACAGGCATAGCTCAGTAGGCACCCATCTTTCCAGCCCAGTGGCTGCTGCTAAAGCTTTTTCCAGATTGCCAAAAGCAACGTGCTTTGTATAAACCACTGTAGTGGTAAAACCAGGCCTTGCTCAAGAGACAAATAGCATCTTCTCACTCTGCAGTGGGACAGATTATCCATCCTCACAGGAGAGTGCAGGAAGAGGGGAGCTAGGAAGGCTAGAAGGGATGAAAACACACCAAGAGGTGTGAAAGGACCCTGTAATCTCAGCCCTCAGGAGGGAAAGAAAGGGGATCAGAGGGCTCTTAGCCAAAACAGAGAAAGTCAGGATTCAGTGAGAGACCATATCTATAAAGTAGAGGAGGAGTAAGGAAGGCATCTGTGTCATCTGTGCTCCCCATACAGGCATGCACAGGTGCATACATGTACAAAGGCATGTGCCCACATACGTGTAACACACACATACACACACACACACACACTCACACACAAAATAGTAAGAACATCACTGAAGAAAATGGGAAGGAAATAACTGCTAAATATAGAAAACTAAGTCTAAATGAATCCTAAAAAGAAATTGTACTGAAATACTCAAACATCTATAACAATTAAATGTAGTGCTAGTAATTATTAGGTAAAAGTTTTTTATGGACTTTTATGACATGCTCTTTTTGAAATAAGTCAAATTATTACTCAGAAACATTGTCAATGCAAAAAAAGGGAAGAGTTTATCTCAGTAGATAATTAAGGTAATTATTTTATTTGCATAAGAAATAAACACAAATAGCTCCAATTAGCTGATCAGTTGAGGGGGGAAAATGCTTGGAGGCCTATTTTAGCTGACCCAGGAATATGCATCATAAAAATATATCCATACTTTCTTTACTTACAGACCAAGAGTCTCAAACGTAGCACTAACTAGGAAACAAAAGAGATATGGAGAGAAGTTTAGATCAAGAGAGTGTTGGATGCCTGTTTCAAAGGTGACCCAACTAAAGCTGGAGTGCTACCACAGAAAGCCTGTCCCAGTCATAGGTAAACACTCCATGATCAGTTTCTCCAGTTTAGTTTCCAAATGTTTCCAAAGAAACAGCACTTGGAAGAGAAGTAACTCATTTTCTCCACTGTCCCCCTTAGGGTTTTCTGTTATGAGCAGACACCATGACCAAGTCAACTCTTATAAAGACAACACTTAATTGGGGCTGGCTTATATAGGTTCAGAGGATTAGTCAATTATCATCAAGGCAGGAGCATGGTAGCATCCAGGCAGGCACAGTGCAGGAGGACCTGAGAGTTCTACATCTTCATCTGAAGACTACTAGAAGATCAATTTTGTTGGTATAGGAACATCACACATAGGCAGTCAGGGACCCAAGCATCTGTTGCCATGGTAACTGCCATACATTCCTAGAATCCACTTGGCTCACCTCCCACCTTTACCTGCAAGCAGCTATGTCACAACCCAAATGAAAGGCAGATCCTTCTGATCTCCCCTTTCTCCCTCTCTGTTTCCCCTCTGTTGCCACCTTTGCCCTCTTACCCCACAATAAACCCCACGTGAAACTGCATTGGCCTGGTGTGTTCTGTTCAGACACAAGCTGCAATTATAACACAACAGGCTCCCACATGGTTAGGAGGAGGGTCTCATTGCCCACCCCAAAATGACACACTTCCTCCACAAAATCCATACCTACTCCAGCAAGATTACACCTCCTAATAGTGCCAATCACTGGGCCAAGTATATTCAAACCACCACACCTACCAATGGCTGCAGGGAGTCTCCTCCTGCACTTATTGTCCTAAAATTTTCTATAAGTTTCCCTCCTGCATAACTACCTTTCATTTCACATTTTCGGTAGCCATGGAAGCTGAGCCAAAAACACAGAATGACTTGTGTTCTATAACTTCTACTTTATTTGGCTCGGTCCATGCTTATGTGGACAAGTGACATGCTTCTTATCTAACAGCAAAACTTGAAGGAGAAATTGTATATGATAACTTTGACTGAGAGAAGAAAAGCTCGAGCTATTTCAACACCTGAATAATGGTAACAAAAATAATGATAATAATTATAATACTGTCAATGAGGTTAACTGATATTATTTCATAGAGTACAGAATAACTAGCATTCATAAGGTATATTTCTCAACAGCCAGCATTCTTTGAAGAAAATGTTATTTCCACTGCACTCTTGTAGGACATAAGGGCAGGAAAAGTTATCCTATTCAGGGGTCAGTGCTAGCCCTCAAACCCATGTTTTCTCTGATTGTGTCTTATTATTATTTGTCCTGCTTGAGTCTTAGGTGAGCTGTGGCAGGTTGTATTATAGACCTTGTATAATTTTAGAGTTCTTTCTGCTAGAGCAGGGAATGATGTTTTCCTACCCGCTCTGATCTTGGATTGGGCCATGTGACTTGCCTTGGCCAATAGAAGAAGCAGAGGTGACAGCTTGATGGTAGCCCTCGGTCCAGGATCTCATGTGTGCTGCTGACTCACTCTGTCTTTTCTGCCAATCATAGTAATAAAAAGAATGTAGCCTGTCCTGGGGGGGAGGGAGGACAAATGAGAGAGCTCTCTGGTGACTTGATAAGAAGACCTCAGAAAATCCAAACCGCCTTGTAACATTTCTGTAATGTGCACTTTAGCACAGTCCTGAGGGCTCCTGCCTTTGGCCTTCAGCACAAACTCCCACTCACCTGTTAGCTGATGTACTAGTCAACTTTACTCATCTGGGAAGGGAGACACTCAATTAAGAAATTGCCTCTGTCAGATACATCCATACTACTTTTCTTGATTGCTGGCTCATGAAGGAAGACCCAATCCACTGCAGGGCATTCCACCCCTAGGCAGATAGACTTAGCTGTATAAGAAAAGTAGCTTGAGAAAAACAGATGAAGCAATTAAATCAGTGAACATGATCCCTCCATTCTTCTGTTGACTACCTGAGTTCCTACATCCAGTTCCCCCTCACCCCCACCCCACCCCCGAATAGAGCTTCTGCCATGGGTTCCCCTCAGCATAACCTATAAGCTAAAATAAACCGTTCCCCTCACAAACTCACCCAGTTTGCTCATATCTGTGGTATTGATCACAGCAAGAGGGACCAACATAGGAGAGCTAGGAGAAAACCTCAGAAAGTAAATTCTGTGTGTGATTGCTGGCATTTAATAGTCATTATCATTCAGCATAAGCAAACAGACTACTACTGCTAGTTCAAACACTATATTCTTACCCGTTCTGATTTGGAATTCTTTTCAACTCACTTCACCTATTACAAACATATGCTGTGATTCTTGGATCATACTGAAGACTCCGTTCACCAATGGCATGTGATCTCACTTGTATTACAGAAGTGCTCACGATAGCTCAGTGCCTTGCACTATTTGCAAATGCATAGAAAGTTTCACATACAACACTGTGAATTGATTTTGATGGGAGTAAGGCTTTTTATTCTTCAGTTTCTGTGTTCTGTATTTAATATTCTCATATACTCTCTGAATCTAGTTGTTTGTTTCCTATGTTAAAGGAAGAAAGAAAATCAAAAGGTTGTAAGACCCCAAAATTGAAATAAAGAGAATGCCTGCAATGAGACACATCAGACATCAACATGCAAGTGTTTGTATAGGCAGATGATAGTGTGCGTATTCAGCATGACTTGTCAATATAGTGGCGAAACTCAGAAAAATACAAATATGTCTATGTTTGATAGTTTCAATCAAAGTGGATGGAACACAAATATAGGCAACTATGAAAGCAATTATCATACTATTCTATTTTGCCCATTGTTTTGTTTATTTCCTAGCAAACAAGCATGGATCTCTTTATGGGTCTGTGTAATTTGGTAATTTTTAGTGCACATCTGAACTAGAAATTTATTTTTGAGGGACAAAGCTCTGCTCATCACAAGCTCTTTCTGTGGGCTCCATTTCAATTGATGGTTTTCTTATCATCAAAGGACTCTTAACACTCTTTAGAATAAGGAACTTTACCTCTTTGCTTTAACTTTCATCTTTTGACTCTAGGACTTAATACTCCTTTTCAGAAATGGAACAGTTTCTATTCCCTGTTATATACCTTCCTTCAGTAATTGGTTATTTCATAAACAGTTCAATAACACTGGCAATTGCCAAAAAGAAATCAAGTTTCTATTATCAAATCTATCATTTTCTAGCCAAGGCAATAGCGCTCACAAATCTCAGTTTCTTAGCTGTCCGGTAGGGAGATTGTTTTAAAAGTTTGAGTAGTTGAGGTCCAACTGCAAGCACATCTACTGATGAAAGGTCAGGAAAACATGTCTTCAGAGTCGAGCTTTATGAACCCCTCACGACAGACTTGCTCACCATTTCACACTAGATAGTTATTGGTGCACATATCAATTATAGTAATCTTCATTTGGGACACCATTGTAGTCGCATCCTGCTATATAACAAGCCACATGACTGTGCTACAGTGGCTTGAAAATAAATATTCAATGCATCATTTACTTTTCAACTAAGGAGGTCTCTCCAGGTGGTGTGCCACTCTCCTTTTAGTTAGCACAAGCTCAGTCACATGGTAGCAAAAGGGAGCCACAGAATAAGATGGCAACCCCCAGTGTGCAAAAGCTGTTTGAGGAACACTGAATTGTTGCTACTGACTGACTGAACAAATGCAGTCACATGACCAAGCCCAAACAAAAGAAAGAATGCTTGAGCTCCTCCTATAAGAAGCTGCAAACAAAAAATGTATATAGTTTGGTGAGAGACAAAACATTTCCAAAGTAACAGAAATTCATAGTTTCTCCACACAGGGAGTCAGTGCAGTTTATGATTTGTCTTCCACATTTTATCAAATTTGTATTAACCATCTTTTGGGAGGAATAGCAGAATGCTTCTGGTGTTTCATACCATAAGAATTCAGTAGTGCAATACCGCTGCAGTCTGTGAGTGTATATCCCAGACAATGCCAACTACAACACATTCTTAGGGACTTTACAGATTTGTTACAATAACTTCTTGGCAAGACAATAGTAAACTGAGTAAAAGATCCTCCCCCACACCCCACAACCCTATTTTTACAAAAACGGACTTTGGGCTTGAAACTTATGATATGTGAGCTATTCTTTCCTAAATGAAGTAGGACTTGTGTGAAACACTAGGTAAATCTGCCTGAATTCTCTGGAATGCCTTTCTTCTGCCTTTGAGTACTACCTTCCTCCTGCCCCTTCTCCCCCTCCTCCCCATCCTCACCTTCTTCCCCTTTCGCCTTTTCTTCTTCTTCCTCTCCCTCTCACTTTCTCTCTCTTGCTCTCTTGTTCTCGCTCATCTTTTCCTTCTTTCCTAGAGTATAAAGTTGTTCCTAGCTAACTGTAAGAGATTGCGTTTGTGTATATTCATCTCCACAGCTGAGAATTTTCAGTTTTACAGTACCTGTTGAGATTTTCCAACTCTCAACTTCTTTCTCTCTGATCTTTATTTGAAGTTCTTCACCAGTAAAGTTTAATTGTATGTGTTGTTTGCTTCTTGTTCTCAGCAAGAAGTGAAGGAAATCTCTTACCAGTATTGCCCAACATATTCATGATCCTTAGATTAGTTTATTTCTATGTTCAACATGATTTTTCATCCTCTGAAATCAGCATGAAGCTTAACGCTTAAACCAAATTTACTCTTTGTAAATCAATATTATGTATGGAAATTGAATCTTTTCCAAAAAGAAAGGTAAGCAAGAAAGATAAGAAATAAAGACATCTAGACAACAACAATAAAACTACTACAAAAAGATGTGATACCAAAATGTAGTACTGAAGAAAATATTGTAGAAAGTAGCAAGGTGTCTCTGTACTCTGCTTCACAGGCTGAAAGGATTCCAACATTTCTTTTTGAGAATGAATGTGTAAGAAATAAGGAAAGTCAGGAAGGTTTAAGCTTGGGAACCTCATCCTTCAAAGACATTGTTTGGAAAGCGTGTAGTTTTCACTGGTTTCTGCCTGCACTCAGTGGAAGACCTTGGGTGTAGACATCAATGTATGCCCACATGTGTGCAGAAACCAAATAATTAGTTTAATGTTTGGAGGAGAGCATTGCCCATGGATTTCTCATTTTGTCTTTATTTATTTAAATCTAATAAATGTTGAAAAGAGCTTTCTTACGTCAAATTCAAAGTGTGTGTTCCTAACTTTTCTTCACCCGATTAGGTCTGAAGAAAGTTGGAGTTAAGCTTAAAAACTGAGTTCACTTGGACAATGAAGAAATGGGAGTTTAGGTTATCCCAGAGATTGTCTCACTCCTAGTCATCTCAGATTCTATCATTGATTCTCTGCTTCCATTTTGCTCCCAATCCTCACCAGGAATAGAAACATGCAGGCAGAAATAAAGAGAAACAAGAAGGCAGTCTAGCTGTTAGCTACTGATGCCCAAATGCCCTGGAACATTGTCCCAACTCCAGCAGCTTGTAGCAACCAGGCTTTATTTTAGTCAAGACTTGCTGAAGTAGCTCTGCCTGAGAGGGTGGGTCATTTGAGGAAAGGCTCAGCCCACTCCATTTGTGTTAATACCCAGCTCACTTGAGATCTAGTAGCAGGCACCTCCTGAGACATGTCCTTCTCTTGTCAAATAACACAGACACTGAGTTCAGCCAAGCACCCAAGAACACATTTGATGTCACATACGCTGACGTTACACTGGGCAAGGAAACTCTTGTGATCAAAGCACATATTCATGAGCCTTAAAAAAAAGGAATTATTTGAGTGGAAAAACTTTGTGTGTATGCAGGAGGTGGAGGTGGTAAATCCACCAATACAAGGAATGTTCCATCCAAAGAAACAAGCAGAGGCTGGGCTTCAAATACTGATATTTAGTCTTTCAAAAGGAAAGGAAGAAATCCATAATCTTGTTTCAAAATGTTGCATTTTTTTAGGGTGGGAAGTGGTTTACCTTTTAAAAATTATGTGTGGGCAAAAGAAAGCATGTGGAAATAGAGATGCATTTCAGAGTTTTCCATATGTTACCCCTGATTAAAGGCTTCTAATAATTGCACACCTGGGAAAGTTTTAACCCTTTCTTTTGTGCTACATAAGGTCTTCATTTCATCTGTACTCGGCTTCATACAGCTTGCCAGTTCTTTTTCCATATCTCTGTGTAGAATCTGTGTAAAGACCAAATTCACATGCTACATGACTCAAGAACCACAGTGTTGCCCAGTACACTCAAGTAGCTTGTCCTTTGGTACCCTCCAGGTACCCCATGCCAAAACCCAGGAAGACTCAATTCTCTTAAATAAAATGACAATTTTGAGTGTAACCTAGAGACCCCCTCTTTCAATTACCTATAATTCTATACTAACTAATGCAATGTGAATGTCATATAAATACATTGTTTAGGAAATGACAACAGTAATAAAAGTCTGCATATGTTTGGAACAGGCAGACATTTTGTGGTTGTTATCACTTTACTCTGTAACCTAGGCTGGGTTGGAACTCACCATGGAGTCCATGTTGGCCTTTAGTTCAAAATCTTCCTGCCTCAGGTTCCTGAGTCATGGAATCATAGGCATAAAAGTCACCAAATCCAGCTCCTAATGTTTCCAAATATGTTTTATCAGCTGTTAGTCAAATACACAAATATAGAAACGTCAAACATGGAGATCCTCTGCTATCTAACATTGGCTTACTCTTTGGGGGAAATGATGTTATTATCCATTTACAAAAAGAAATCAGGCTCAGAATGATTACATTTCCCCAAAGCCATGGGACTCAGGGAAGGGCAGAAGAGCCTAATTGATCTAACCCCTGCCAAACCCATAAGGAAATCACATGATTGTAGACTCTAAACACCAAATATTATAGGGGTAGAATGGTGGTTTTTAACATCTTCCTTTGGGGGCATTTAAATCTATATCCTCCTTGATGGAGAAGTACCAAGAGCCCTACAAGTAGACAGGATGTTGCTATTATCCTTTTCCAACCTTTCAGCTTTAGCTGCTCTTATGGCTTTGAACCTCATTCCCATGAGATGATTAAATAATGATTATCTTGTCTGGAAATAATTGGATTTGTTTGTGGATCCACTTGTCCCTAAGTGATAAAGCAGTTGTAGCATGCCACACCAATGTTAAGTTGGCAAGGAAGGGAGTGCTACTTTTTAAATCAGAGAAGTGGGATAATCCAGTATTTACAACATATTCCTAAAAATGAGGAGATAGGTATTTAATCTTGTTTCCGCTTCAAGTCAACTATGCATTTGGTGCTGTGACATTTTATTTTGCTCTAAATTGTCTAGGAAAGGTACAACAAAGATAGTAATGATACTGGGAACTCTCTGGAAGAAACAAACTTAATCCTGGTTTATTTTACTAATTTACCAAATCAATTCCCTATCAACTCATTCTAATAGTCCAAGCACCATTGACCATGTACATTAGAGTGATGATTTATTTAGAATTTAATAGAACTATATGGGATTTCCATCACAGATTTAATAAGCTAAGCATTATAAACTTCAAAGTGTTTATGTTTATTGTTTGGGGCTTTTTGAAGATTGCTGATAAGAGACATCCTTTTAAGAGGTGCTGACTTCATTCTCCAAATGACGAATAACACCCAATAGTGAGTAGGTCCCATGAACAGCACTGCTCTTTAAGAACAATCTTGATGGCTCCCCCAAGCAAATTGTGAGAAAGAAGAAGGAAGAAGATGAAGAGAAGACAAAGTTTCCATTTAATTTCCTTTCCCAGTATTCTCCTGCTGTGTTGTTTTTTAATATCCCCCTTGGAGCAATGAGTTAAATCCTTCCACCAAAGGAAAGCAATAGTGATAGACATTTGGCACATAGTAAAAATCTGTATGATTTCATGGCTGCTGAAAAGGAAAATATTTTCTCTCTTCCTGCATTCCCTAAATGTAATAAAATAACTTCCTGTGGAGGTCAAAGAATTCTTCAACTTCTCTTTCCTGTGCCCCAAGACAGATGGAACTGCTGGTTTCAAAATTTACTTTTTGTTTGGAAGAGTTTTAATGGTTAGTTATCAACAGTTTTGCCCAAAGGAGGCAAGTTATCTATATGTAAAAGGGAGAAGTTAGAGGAATGTGGCTATAAAGGCCTCAGCAACTCCTGAGCAGGATGCTAATGGCTGCTTTAAAATGCTTCCCTCAAGTCGCAGCCCAAGGTTTACTTTTCTCTCAGCCATTCCTATTTTCACTCCTTTTTCTGATGAGACTGAGCTACCTACATTACTAGCTATTCCATGATCCTTTGCAATCTCAGAGGCTGTCCTCAGAAGGACCCACATCTACTTCTGAACATTGTCAAGATGCCAGAATCCTACTGTTTTTCTTCCTTCAACCCAGACACTGAGGAATGGAAGCCTTTCTCTTCAGAGAAGGTCTGAACTGGAGAGTCAGGCAGAAGACCTGGGGAGCAGCAGGGACCTGTACTACAGAGGTAACAGCCTGATCTGCCATGGCTGATGCCATAACCATCGTGCTAAGAAGACCTAAGAGTATCAAGAGCCAAAGAGTGCAGCAGCAAAGTATCTCATGTGCCAATGAGATACTCTATATCCCCCTCTGTTCACTTTTACATCAAGGCAAACAAACTTATTAATATCTCAAAAACAATGACTCTAATTGGGACTGATTTAAGTTGATTTTTAATTTGGCCATATTCACACTTCTATTGGCTTAATCCCCTGAGGGGTATGTTATAGAAGAGTCAAGGGTTATGAGAAACTACTGGACTATGAACCATTAAAAAAATAAAACAATGAGAAGTTATGGGGAGGATCAGATCACTCAACAGATGGACCTCAGGAAGAGAAGAAGACCACCCCAAACAAAATTCTTATTTCAGAATAGAAGTTACCTTTCTTGTGCTTTAGAAAGTTTGCTTTAAAATCCCCAGATAAGAATACAGTTGAATTTTCATAGACTAGAGCAATCTGATGATTAGGCATATACATAGACTTTCACACTGGATTAGGGCCATATTTGCAGATATGCACGTGTGAGCCTCAATTTCTGTGCTTCATATCTCATACTTGAAGGTCCATGGAAGCTGCCTTTCCTCCGTCTAGGTAATAAAATCATCTCCTTGTTTGTAGTAGTTTGAAGCACAAATGAAGGTGTTCACAGCCTTTGGTAGTTGAAAAGTCACATAAAAATCCGGATTTGATATGTAACAGTAATAATTATAGAAGAGGTCATCATGAATTTGAGGGAGAATCAGAAACACAGAAGGGGTTGGGAAAAGGTTGGGCATGATGTCAATACAGTACTCATGTATCAAAAAATTAGCATAATTTTAAAAGTCCTATCCTACACCTTCTCTCAGAAGATACAGACACATATTCCCACAATCTCCATGGCAGCTTCTGGTTTTGGAAGCAGCTCACAGTCACAAGTGTGTAGTCAGTTATATGTGATAACTCTTGCCATACTTCACCTGTTTCTTGGACCTTTTAGGCTAGGTCATGGTAGTTGTGTTCACCAGGCAAGCTTTGACCAAAAGATATATTCTGTGGATTGGTCACTCAGAAATGTTTTACAATCTATGTCCCAGTGTTCTTCTCATGGTGCCTCTGCTAGGTCCCCCTGGTTTCTCCACATATCCTCTCTTTGCTTCAATAAGTGTTCTTCCAATTTGACATCCAGAGCTATCACCATGGTCTTGACCCCAGTTGGTATTTACTTATTAACTTGGCGATAATTTAAATCAAATCACATAATAAAACAATTGAATCACGATCCTGTAGTGATATACACTGATATTCTGCTCCATGCTCCTATAGGAGCATTTTCTATTCATCTTGAGTGCCAAGGTTTTATTTTGAAAGTTAATATTTTGATCTTCAGAACAACTGCATATTCACTCCTAAAATAGGTTTCTTTTTTCCAGTACAATGGAGAGAAAAGAAACAAAACAAAACAAAGATAAGCTAAACTTTATGTCTTGATTACTCAACAAGAGGTGTTGGAAACGCAAATGCTTTGAGGTAGATATTGATTATGTTTAAGGCCATAGGAGGTTTTCTTGGAAGAGATTGCAATCATTGTAAGCACTGAGGGCTGCATTGTTTACACGGAAGAAAAGTTAACTGTTGAGAGGCATAGAAACCCCTTAGTATAGATTACTTTGTACATTGTCCAATAACTGTGAATGACTATTGAAATGCTACTCACGGTGATTCAATGACAGATTCTGCTTTTTAAAATGTTTGTAAAAGGAACTGCCAGGGAGATCTAAGAGCTATGTTCCTTATGTGATTACTTGTGAAGTTATCAAAATCTAAGAATGAATTTTTTTTCCTGTTACTACACCACAAATGTTGTGATATACAACTATGTGCAGAGTGCATTCATGTAGAGTCTTGCCATAACCAAGGGAATAGAAACTACTTCTTTAGTGTGTTATTATGGGGGTTTTGCATATTATATTGTTCTCAAAGTGTTCACATGGTGAAAGCAGAATTCAGAAAAGGGCTACTGCATTTCAGCTCTGTATGGAATTTTCTACATGGTGAATCATTCCTTATTCATTCTGTTCATTAACAGCACAATGAGGATAGAATGAAAGATCTGACACACAACCCACAGTCAAGTGTTCTTTGAGTTTATTTGGCTTTAAATAAACTCAAATAAACTTTGGAGTTTATTTGGCTAATAGTTATTGAAGTTTTACATGCAGACATTGTACCAAGCAGGAATTATCAGCACATACCTTCTGATTAGTGTTGTGGTATCAATATCAGCCTTGCTAGAAATGAGAATAAAAAATATTTACAGAGGACAAACAATTGGCCAGTCATAAAGTTAAGAAGTGCAGCATTGGAATTTGAACCTGGTGAGTCAGATTTCAGGGTCACTACATGTTGTTTTTCCCACTTTATGTCCTCGTGACCATTTGGTTTCCAGGATGGTGAAATGGACCATTTTGAAATGCTCAAAATTATTCTGAACTCTATTTTAAAGATCTCTCTCTCTCTCTCTCTCTCTCTCTCTCTCTGTGTGTGTGTGTGTGTGTGTGTGTGTGTGTGTGTGTGTAAATACTTAAATCTGAACCAACATAAATGTAGTTCATGCTTTCAAAAATTTAAAAACTAAAAAGATTTTGTGAGACCATTTTAAGCCCTGCTTAAGTTTTATTTGTTAAAAAAATAAGTTTCATAGAGAATGAAACTTAAAAGGGAAAGTAACATATCCCTGAAGGTTGTATGTGAGGCGTAAAGGTTGTAACATACAGAAAAATAGAAATAGACTAAAAGCATTCTGTTTCAATATGGGAAGAGATCTTGTCTATTCCCACTGGATTCCTTGACAGGTATCCAGGGAGATTTATATGATGTAGAATTATTGTATAGGGTCTGCCCAATCTCCCCCCACAGGCACCAACCTACTTCCTCCCTTATATGCCCTCCTCTTTTTTCCAGTTTCATGGTTGTCAGGCTTCCCTTCTTGGCCTTCTTCCCATTTCACCTCTTCTGTCATCTCATGTCATCCTTTCGACAATCCCTTACATGTTTGCCTTTCACACATATATTTAAAACTTCTGGGTGTATGTCACCAATCTGATAGGGCTCCAGGGAAGTGAAGATCTCCAACACCTTACTTGATGATCCTATTTCAATTCCTCAAATGTGTTGAAGGCAACATTTTCAAAGCTTAACTCACTGGCCACTCCCAAACTACATACTCCTCAAACATTCCGTATAAATGGACAGCACTGCTTGCTCCTGCAAGCAGCAAGCCAGCAACCTAAGGTTTTAAATTTCTGCTCTCCCCAAGAGCATTTAATCAGTAAGCCACATTTTGTCAAAGCCACCAGATTTTTCAAAGCTTCTCACATTGCTTTCACTTTTATATTCATTCAATAGTTGACATTCTTATATTGTTTTCAAGAGGAACGTGAAGAGGCCAATCTGGCACATTTCACTTTTCATTGTCTCTTACTAGGACTAAAATAACTTTTCACCTATTTTGACTCCAAATTTCTCGACTTCCTTCTGCAAATGGTCTTCCATGGAAGACCTGAGGAATCTTTATAATATACAAATCTGCCTGTATCTGCGCCACAACTCTCTGCATAAGATACAGGGGAAAGTCTAAAATACTTAGCATGGTCTACAATCTGTTATGAGTTTCACACCTAGGCCTCTCTCTCACTATTACATTCTCGATGCTTATTGTGGATGAGTTATATTTCTTAATTTTCTGGAGGCACCATTCTACTCTCTGCTTCTTCATCTCCACATCTGTCATGGACATTTGACTTGAGTTCCACAACCATGGCAGTAGACACATGGAACACTTACATCCTTCAATCAAATGACATTCCTGATATCTACTGATGGAAAAAACTAGTCAACTGTCCCATTGTTATCTCTGTGTATCAAGAGCTTTAATTGCTACATAAACAATATTTTGCTATACTTCAGACTAACTCATTTTATCTTACAGTCATTTGCTTAATAGGGGCTATTTCAACCCACTTGATTATCTCAAGGAGCTAATGCTAAGGACTACCCTTAGCTTGGAGAGGGGTTCTGAGGAAGGGGTGTCTGGGAGCAGCAAAGCAAGCTACTCAAAGTTGAATCATGGGATACAAGCTGATGGCCTATATTCCATCCAAGACAGCTTTCCAGACTGCTCTGTATTTTTGAGATAGCTTTCTCTTGCTATTCTAAAAACTCTCTGGATAGCTCATCTCTTGAAGATTAAAATCCCAGTTGTTTATTACATTCAGTCATTACCCAGGTTCTCTTTTGATTATCCCATGGATCAGCATGACTCCAGCCCCTTGATTCTTAGAAAGAGACAGCAAGAACATTATTTTTTTTAACATTGCAAAAGAGTTCAGAGAACTGCCTAACTTTTTGTAGAGCACAGACAATAAGCTAGCTAGGTGGGGCCCTGCCCCGAAATTACCATTCCTACCACCATGCCTAAGCCTAGACCTAAACACCCTCTGTCCCATGCTGACTTGGAATTAGGAATCTTCCTGCTTTCATAAGCACAAACAAAAAACTTAGCTGAATGGGATCTTGCCCCTGAGATCAATACTCCATAAATCTCTTTATTTTCTTCCTTAGTAACTTTTTGACAAGCTGTCTCATAGTGCATTGGCCTTTATTCTTTTAGATATGTGAAACCCCTATACAATTCATAGTGCATCTTTATTTTTTTTTGTAGTTATGAAATTGCATATTCTCTCATTGGCATACTTTGGTTGGATACGTCTTTTCAAATTTCTTTCTAAATAATAATTCACAAGCTTTAAATCTATAAAGAGGTCAAAAAAGTGATAAAGATTTTTTTTCATGGTGAGTCCTGCTGTTGCCAGTTTAATCTATGAATGCTGAGCCAAGGAGATAGAGAATGAACCAGATGTCCAAACAAGAGAAGTCAAGTTACCTAGACCTTGACCTCCACCTGTGGTTTAAGAATTATTGGTTCCAGAATTAATGGTTAAATAGAACAAAGGCCTAAGATATCTATTCTGATACATGAGGACATGGTTAGGTATTATCAACGAGCACTCTCCATCACACTTGAAGGAACCAAATTACAAATCAGAATAGAAAAAAGAAAGCACTTTTCTGACTTTGTCTCTCTGTGTCCTTTGTCTGTCTGTCCATCTCTCTGTGTGTGTCTCTCTCTTTCTCTGTCTGTCTGTCTCTCTCTTTCTCTCTGTGTGGGTTTCTCTCCCCATAACCACACAGTACTCTTGAAAGATGAGCCATCTCTCTATACCCTATCATTTATTGTAAAATTATTGTAATTTTTTGAAATAATATAAAAGTTCTAAACACTGAGAATTCTGTGCAAGTCAATTGAACAAATATTATGGGTCTGAGTAAAAGAAAGAGTGAGGGGGTAATTGCAGAGAAGTGGAAAGAATGAGCACATAGAAACAGCAAGGAGCTCACAGTGATGATTCCATTTAAGTTGATCTTTTAATAGACATATCCCAGAGGGATCCAGAGAATTACTGAGAGACTTGACATTATTATTCAGAGAACATTTGGAATTAGCACCATCTTCATTGTCGAAATTCTCCCTGGAATTGTTTGCACACACCTTGATGTTGATGCACTAAGGAGTGATTACTTCCTTGAATGTAGTGCAGAATAGCTAAATTAAAGGTGTTTCTCGATTTAGACTCAATCAAACAGGCAACTTTTGTGTGATGCTGCAGTCCTGGGAGGTTCTAGTATTTCTCCCAAAGGTTTATCATATTTGGGTAAAAATATACAATGTGAGTTATGTGCAAATATCAACTTGGCTTAATTGGGTATGGTGGTCTCCAATCCTAATCATAAATAGTTTTCAAAGTGTGCCAATGTATCCAAGTACCCAGAAGCAGCAGGAAAAGTATCTGCTGTAGGCAATCAGAAGTAGACAATGTCTCTTGGGAAAATGGAGAGTAGTAAAGATGAAAGCTGGACCATGTGATATGAAATCCATGTTCTTTTACTACATAGTTGGCAGACATTATTCATAAAAGTAAAACACAAAGGAGAGAAGTCACCATTAATATAGTGTGGTTTCCATAAGAATCCACCTGTCTATCAGATGTGTATGACTTTTTCTTTTATAGCTAGTACATTCAGGAACCTGCTCCAGGATATCAGCTAAGAAGTATTGCAACAGTGTCTTGCTGGGCAAGAAGGTATGCCAGTCAGCCTGTTCAAACCTTAATTGGTGCTGCTATATATTTCTGTGCCATTCTTGTAAGACAAAGAGGGAAAGAGGAGCTGTAACTCACTTCAGTGCTGGGAAGTACAGATCACACATCTAGCTCTAAGGAGTTGTACCACTCCAAAATTGCCTCTTTTCAGCTACATGTTTTACAGCATGCACATCCCTTCTCAGAAATTGCTCTCTGAGTACTAAGTTTGGAAGAAGTAATATTTAATTTCCACTAAGTACTAGAATCATCATGCCGTGGTCAAGCTCATTGCTGCTTTCTAATATATAGTCCTAGGAGAATAGACACATTAAATAAGAGAACAGAAAAATAAATATTTACTTAGGATTCTGGTAATTATTCTAACTGGACAAGGAACAATCTTTCCAAAAGAGAGGATAATTAGTGGCTTACATTATATTTATGGTTCTGAGAACTTCTCTGAGAGCAGATGGCTTAACTACTTCTAGAAAAATGAAAAAGTAAAACCATGAGAGATCTAGAAAAATAGATTACCCTATGCAGAGATCTCATGCTTGGAAAAACCTTACTGGGGGCAATGGGAGAAGCAGACTATGCCTCATAAGTAACTGAAAAAAAAAAAAGAGGACACTGGCATCCTGTGGGTCATCCAGCTTCAGTCATATAGGACTTCCCCTTATATTTAAGAACCAACCCTTAAATAAGAGTTGCATCCATAAAATTAAAATACCCAATTGCTATGCAAGATAATTCTAACTTGGGTGAACATATTGCTGTAGGGCAAGGAATGAAGGCAGGCTCATTGGGAAGCCCTGTGATTTTTTACAAGGAAAACAATTATGGTTTAAATTAGGGTGGTATCCAATGAGATAAAAAACAAAATGAACAGACTCGATGTAACATTTTGTAGGAAGTTGAGAGATGTGTAATAATTAATTGAATGAGAGGGGTGCAAGGTTGTGCAATTGTTGTGTTAGTGTTTCCTGGGTGATGTGAACAAATATTTCTTCACCCCAGATAGAGCATGAGCAACAGATATAAGAAACTGTCCCACCCATGTACCTTGCTTAACTACTGAGTTTATTGGGCTCATTTAGGAGAGTGCTGGTGACATAAGCAGCCACATCAATGAAAAGTTGCACTCTCCGATCAATATGGTTACTCCAAAACTACATAGAAGCAGTTCTGCCTCCAGATAACCTACCTTCTTTAGTGCCTAGTACCTCCCAAGATCAATTCTGCTGCTAAGGCAAAGAAAAAAACAAGAAGGGATCATAGAAGGTATTGAGTATTTGCCTCTCAGGTGAAAGCCTAAGGCTCTTCCCTACCTCCTGTTTGTGTGAGGGAAAGTTAAACTACAGCTTTAACCTGGAGGGCCTCTTGTGGCCTCATACCTGCTCTCATTGAGACAGCAATTAGTCTGTAGATGGTGTTCTACAGCAGGAATATCATCAATGTTTTCCCACCCCCTGATAAGGAGCTCTTGGTTTGGATGACCCCAACTCCTGGTTACATATCAACGTCATCCACAGATTGAGCAGTAAGAAGTTAGAATGAGCTTTGAAAATTTTGTTTCAGCATTCAATAGGCTGAACTCATAGCAAAAGAGAGATCCAATTTTATATTAAATATTATTATCAACTATTTCCTCTGTGATTTTCTTTTCTTCCTTTCTTTCTTTCTTTCTTTCTCTTTTTTTTTTTTTTTTTTGTTATTGCTGTTGGTAGTTCGAGGGATAGAATCTAGGGCTTTGTTCTTACTCTACACCTAGGGCTTTGTTCTTACTATACACATACTCTACCACTGCACTGTATCACCAGCCTGATCTTCTATGTGACTCATGAAGGAGATACTGGATGTGGATCTTGATAGTGGCTTTAACCTGTTTGCTTCTACGACAGTATAACATACAATGGGTAATTTATAATTTCTGAAAAGCAGAAACTTACTTCTCATAGTCTAGGCACTCCAAGATCAAGGCACAAATAAAGTTGTTGACTTTGAGGATATTGTATAACTTTAAGATCATGTATCATTGCTGAAATATACAAGAAAGAGATGTTATACCCACATGTGGTAGGAGGTAGAGGAGCAAGTGAGGACACTGCTGCATAAAACTTCTTCTAAAGCAATCTTAACCCTTGTTCCCATAGTGTTGCCAGTCTGACAGGATCCTGAACTATTTCAGAGAATGGGTCTAGGCATGCTTGTAGGAAATTAGTTGAGGTGAAAAAAACAGCTCGTTGCAGACGGCACCATTCCCTGGACTATATAAATGGATAAAAAGAACTGAACAGTGGCAGGTGTTTATTGCTTTCTGTTCCTGATTATGGATGCAATGTAGTCACCTCTCTCAAGTTCCTGCCACTGTGAGTTTTCTGCTGTAATGAACTGTGTAACTGAAACCTTAAAGCAAAAATAAACGTTTTTTTCCTTTAAGTTGATTTTTTTTAAAAAAAATATTTTATCATTATAAGAGAAGAACACACAAAGACAGCCCATTCACAAGGTAGATGATTCCACATTCTTTATTGCTCATTTAATGACAGTGTCTTAGTTACTGTATTATTGCTGTGGAGAGATACCATGACCAAGACAACTCTTATAAAGGAAAGCATTTAACTAGAGTCTTGTTTACAGAGAGACAGAGACAGAGACAAAGAGCAGAAAGTCAGAGGCAGAGGGAGAGACCAACAAGTCCTGAGATAGGTTTTCGCAATCTCAAGGCCACCCCTAGTGATACACCTCCTCCAACAAAGTCATATCTCCTAATCTTTCCTTTACCATCTAAGGAGTAGCATGCAAATATATGATCTATGAAGTCTATTCTCATTCAAACCACCATAACCACCATTTTTTATATTGGCCATTAAATGTAACTGAATTTGGGAGGAGAATCATCCAAATAAAGACACCAAAGCTAACCACATGAAGGCTTCCTGGAAGATATGACACATAAAATGTAATTTGTAGAGTAGGACCAATGTATGCAGATAGAATTAACTGGACACTGGGTGCATTTTCACCAAAGTTACCTATGTATAAGAGCTAACATGTTTGGCCTAAGAGAAGGGACAGATTCTAAGATAGCATAGGGAGTTAACTGATGAGCATAATGGAGAGAGGGGGAGAGAAAGAGGAAGAGGGAGAGATTACAGAGATGAAATGTGAAATGCATATTTAGGGATATGCTTTAATTTTTATTTCAAGTAGTGCTCTCTCTTGACATGAGATGAGATAAATTGGGGGAAAGGTCAAGTCAGATCTCTAGAAATCCAATTTTAAGGCTTTTATATTTCCATTTTTCAGTGAAAACTGGGTTTGACATGGAGCAATGGCATTAGAGAGGATAAAATAAGATGGGTTGAAGATAAAATGAGAAAGGACACATGGTGTTCTCAGCACAGTTTTTCCTTGTATCTCTACAGAGGAAATGAGAATTATTGTTTCAGTATTCAGTATTGCTTAGTGATCCACTGGGAAACCTGTACTCTTCCAACAGTAAAGCCTCCTGTTAATTCTGGAAGTTCCGTGTTCTCTGAGGAGTGCCGTTTCTGTTTTTAAATGATAGGTCAGTTTTACTTAACTGATCATTTTAATAACTCAGTCCCTCAGTTAAGCAAATTTTGTTGTATCTGGATGGTGTGATACTGCTAATAAATTCACTTCCTCTAAGACCTCTCTTCACATCACTTCTAGTCATTAGTGGTCTCACCTTTACAACATGCCCATTCATGTGCTGGGGGAAAAGGTGGAAGCCAAAAGTTCCTTTACCATCTATACTTGGGAGACCGATTACCAATCATGTTTCCTTTCCCTTACAGTAGGTCAGAGCCAGTTACAAGACCAGCCTGAATCCAGATAGAAAGCGATTTGAACCTGTTTCTCATGTGAGGTATCATATTCTATCCACCCACATTAATCAGGGTTCTCTAGAGGAACAGAACTGATAGAATAAATATATATGGTATCTAGTAGGATGGTTTACAGCTTATGGTTCAGCTGCTACCAACAAAAACAAAACAAAGCAAATCTAAGAGTCCATTAGACATCAACAAGGCTGGCTGTCTCATCTGATATTCAGTGTATGCTAGAATTCCTAAAAAGTAGTCCCTCCATTAGACTTGGCAGTAAGAGGAAGGCAAGCAGACAAAACCCAAAATCTACCTTCTTCTGTGTCATCGCCTACCAGGTAAAGGTATAGTCCAGATGCTATTTGAATCTTCCCACAGTGTAAAATCTGGATTATGGATGGGTCTTCCCACTTCAGATGGTTTAATTAAGAAAAATTCCTCACAGGTGTACCCAGTCTCTTGGGTTTTACTTAATCCGAGATGTATAGTCAAACTGACAAACAAGAACAGCCATCGAATCATGCCTAGGGATAATATTAGTACCATAGTAATTAAGGATATCTGATAGCATTCTTCATACAGCATTTTTGGTTTTATAATTCTCTTTCCTCTTTCATCGGACTCTGCAAGCAAGTGTTACTTACATGATATCTTAAATATAACTGCCACTGAGCTCTGAGTGATTTAGTGATTGCTTTTCCTCCTTTTTTTGGAGAAAATACAAAACTACAGTTACTGGAACTATGATTCATTTTCCTGCAGCAACTAATATTCAAGATTATGGTGTTCATTTGCTTTTTTTGTATTCTAAATATCTATGCTAACTGTTGGATATTTTTCAAGCAAATGGTTGTGTATCTGCACGACTATCTGTGTCTGCTTATTTTGTTTTCGACCAACCTGTGAGAAAAGCAGGTGTATATAATCTGTCAGTTTATACTAAGGCCTTTGGTTAAAGTTTTGTTGAAACCTGGCATAATGTGTTCCATATTTTACTCTGTTCCTTTAAGTTTGAAGATCAGCCTAGCAAGATGGCTTAGTTGGTCAAAGTTCTTGCCATCCATGCCCAATTCACAATCCCTAGAACCCATGGAAGAGAGAATTTGACCCACAAAAGTATCCTCGTACATTCACATACCCATTCACACACCACACACACACACAAACACACACACACACATACACAGAGAGAGAGAACACATGTACACATGCATGTGTACACACATAATAATACTAATAAAATAGTTAATCATTTTTTAAAAGATTGAGCTCAGTAAGCTTGGGTTTTAGCAAACTGGGGAGTAATCAACAACTGTATCATAGACACACATTCTCTGCATAGATTTCACCAATGGGAGACTTGTCCTATTAATTCAATTCAAAGCTTCCTTCTAATTTGTTTTGTTATGTTGCTTAAAGTCATGGCACAATAAATTTCTGTGATTTTTTTTTTCCTTCAGTGGTGTCTGCCTTAGGTGAAAAATACATTCTATTATCCAAACTGGAACCCATTATTACATAGAAAGGAATTGCTTATTAAAATAATATGTCAACACAAATAAGACAGTGTACTGGGGCATTCTCCAAAAAACAAACTACCGGTCACCCAAGCGATGCTTTATTTAGCATAATGGTAGTCAGTGTGTCTTCAGTTCCCTTGTTCTCCCATGGCCAGACTGCTGGGTCTAGCATGGACTTAGCAGGAACAATGTCATTCTGTCCACACCAAGGCAAAGAGAAGTGTTATATTCCACGGGGGTTGGGGTGGGGGTGGGGGGATGGGGGTGGGGAGGGAGGGGGGTGTTGTGCTCTCAGTGAAAAGCCATTGACTGTTCAATTAGGCTTTTGTAACCCCTTTGAAATATAATACCTCTGACAATGACTGGTCAAAACTTCAGTCTCATTTAAAGGGTCCTTGGAACAATTCTAATTTGCCTTTGCATATAGATTCCCTACATCATAAGATCAGGGACATTAGTTACTCTAAAATGAGATCCACTTCTACTGAGGAAGTGTCTGCAGCCTTTGCCTCTGCTGTGCATGAGTACACTTATCTGTCTTCCTGGATGACTTTGCTGATAAATGGAGAAATTGTTGGTTTATTTTTACTGGTTTTGTTTCTCCTTCCAGTGGCTATCAAGCAACTCAAATGCTCAATAACTGTGTAATAACTAACTATAAATAACATAATGATTTATGTTCTCACTCTTAATTAAAACAAAAGAGGGAGAAATACTAGTTCCAGGATGGACTTTTATATATATAAAAATACATGTATATTATATATATATGTATATATGTATGTATGTATATATAAATTATATATATAATATATATTTTACATTCTTCCTTTTTTATTTTATTTTTATTTATTTATTTACATTCCAGATTTTACGTGCCCCTGTTCACCCTATAACTGTTCCACATCCCATACCTCCTCCTCACCCTCCTGTCTCTATGAGGATGTCCCCACCACAACCCCCTACCCCACCTGACCGCTAAACTCCCTGGGGCCTCCAGACTCTTGAGGGTAAGGTGCATCTTCTCTGATTGAACACAGATCAGGCAGTCCTCTGCTATATATGTGTTGAGTCCTCCTATCAGCTGGTATATGCTGCCTCTTTGGTGGTCCAGTGTTTGAGAGAGCTCCAGGTCCAAACATTCCCTTTTTAAGGAATGTCTTTCCTGTTAATATCAATGATTCCATGGTAGTTAGAAACAGCAGGAGTCCATGGTGTGATTAATGTCTCAGGAAAATGGAAAACACTGGGACCTTCAGGACAGCCTTTAAGGCTGTGGAAATGAACTCTAAAAACACAAGTTCATAAATATATAAATTCTCAACCATGCGAAAATATTGGGATGCGATATAAATTATGAGGGACTTCATGAACCTAAAGGAACAAGAGCAGCCTTGCTGTAAACCAACTTGTCAGAAAGGTAGGGGATAAAGTGATTTAGGGAGTGGAGATTGCAGGAGATCCCATTCAGCTAAGTTTTTTTATTTGTGCTCCCTGAGTAGAGGGTTGGCCTAGGATACAGCAAGTTTGGACCCACTTGATAGAAATGGTAATTTCAACATAGGGGTCCCACCCAGTTAGTTTATTGTCTGTAGTTAACAGGGGCAGGCAGTTCTCTGAATTCTTTTACAATGTTAAATGTCCTTGCAGTGTCCCTGGAATTAAGGGGCTTGAGTCAGGGATGTTGATTCATATGATAATCAAGAAGAAACCAGGAATAAATGACTGGATTTATATGTAAAATAAAATACTGGGCTTATGATCTGTAAGAGATGAAGTATCCAAAAAATTTTTTAGACTATCTAGAGAGAACTTCCTTGAGAACTCTCTCAAGAAGAGCAGCAGATCAGAGAGAAAGAAAGAAGAGAGAGAAAGCAAGCTGGAAAGCTGTCTCAAGCAGAGCATGGGCTGCCACCTTCTACCCACGATTTGACTTCCAGTTGTTTGTTTTTTGCTGATCCCAGACACCCCTTCCTCAGAACCCTTCTTCTCCAAGCTTAGGCTGGTCCTTAGAACCAAACCACCATCTGCAGCACACACACACACACACACACGTGTGCACACACACAGGTATATTAGAGTCTCTGTCTCACTCTATGGGGACTAAGCATTGTCAGTCTCTTAGGAGAAACCATCCTGGAATGATTCACTGGCTCTTTCATACTTCTTACTAGTGTGAATCCATAAGGAGGAAAAGCACCTAAGCTGACTTCCTGTGTTTCAGTCCTGAGCCCTTTAAATTTCTTACACTCCCCCTTTCCCAACATCCCTTGCTCTATTCAGTAGATGGAATGCTAGTTATTAGTTGACTATGAGATCAGATATCAATAGTGGCACATATGTCAACATAGAAAACAATTCTTTTTGAAATAGTAAAACTAGAAAACGACACTATCTGTTGAGCATGCAGCATCTCCCATTCCCAACAGGTACATAGTGAGAGCTGTTGTTGTAGTAAGTGATATCACAAAAATTCCCTAGTATCCTATGCTGGGATTAAAGAATGGTATTATAAAGAGATTTTCTATTTTGTTTTTTATGGTGTGAATGATGTTTGAGTAACTCTGTTTGAAGCCAGATGGTCCAATGGGCCAAGTCACATAGTGACAAAATTTATGAATCTGGTCATTAATGCACATTTGGTCCCTATAATAGCTGCATATAAATGACTTTACTTGGAAACATCACTCATTTTTATCAAAGGGCTGCAAGAGAGCTTCATCGTGCTTGTTTTAAAACCGACTGCTGTTATAAATGAAGTTTTACAGTCTCCTAATCATTTTCCTCTGGCAAATTGCAATTCAATTTTCTTTGGCTAAATAAAATAACAATCAAAAATCATTAATCCATTGATGAATAGGTAGAGAGATGGGCAAGGGAACAGATTAATGACTAAACAAGAGTAACAAAATCTTAGTGGTAAAATTTAAATGTTGAGTATATGAGAATTGATCCTCTGTAAGTTTCTTACTTTTCAAACTGTTTGAAAATTTACATAATAAAATATTAAGATATGATTACTTAATGGTTTCAATTAAAAGCCAAGGGATAAAGGAAATGTTTTTATGTTAACCTCCTTCTGACGCTATGAGGACAACTAAACAGAGTCAAGCATAGAAACAGCACTGATTCAGGAACTCACCCATCATATATCATCAAGTGCAGGTGGACACAAGGAAGCTGGAAACTGACTTTGACATCCTGGTTACCTTGGAGAATGTATTGCCTCTCCCTACACAAATGCCATGGTCCTGAAAGACACATCTATGGGCCCTAAGTTATTGTTGCTAACATGACCTAGTAAGGAATGAAAAATATATTTGGTGTAGAGCGAAAAGAAAAATGTTGTGAGTTTAGAGATGAATTTTGCAATATTTTCTCTTTTTTATATAACTAAATCTTTTAGTTGGATGGTTTAAATGGGAGAAAGGGGATCACCTAAAGGCTTTAACTATGAACTGATACAGGCCCTTAGCTATAAACTTCACTTAACAGAGCAAAATAGCAGCTGTAGATTGTCTGTCATATCCCCTTTATGTACTCTCTCCCTGTTCCTATACTGTTCTGTACAAAGAATCTACCTACACCAATTTAAAATGCATGGTATAAATTGGAAAACACAAGAATAAAAATGAAAAAATATTACTTTAAGCATAACAGGGATATGACCCAAGAAAAATGGGATTATTTTATGAAACCGTTCTTTGTATTTGTATTAGCTAGCTTTCCATAGCTTTGACCAAAATAACTGACAGGCAAACTTGAGTATTTTAGTTCGTGGTTACATGGTTTTAATTTTCAGTCATATATCTCCAATATTAGGGACTTGATGAGCCAATGTAGTTTATGTGGTTTTTGGTACAGTGTCTGAGGGCAGATAGGTGGAAGTTAGACAAGGTACCCGATGCTAAAGGGAAACCGACGGTGATAGGGATGGTAATAGTTCTAACCCTTTGTCTTTTGAATATAAAACCAGAAGATTCTCTCCAATAAACAAGAATAGATGGAATCATTCATCAGTAACATTTTTGTTGAGAAATCAGGGACAGAAAGATGTGATGCCTGGGCCTAGAAAGTTAACTCAGCAGTTAAGAGCACTTATTGTTCTTGCAAGGAGACCCAGGTTGGCTCCCAGAATCCCCATGGCTAAGCACAACCATCTTAACCCCAGTCCCTCAGGATCTAATGCCCTCTCCTGGCCTCACTGGGCAGGCACTTGCTGCATGTACATGCATGCCAGCAAAACACTCATGTGCATAAAATAAACCTAAAAAAAATTAAATGTGAAATTCATCCAACCAGTAAAACTTAATCTAAAGAATTAAAGAGATATGCAGAGTAAATGGAACCAGAACCAGAGGAACAGACCTGCAGTCTCAGTGCTCAGGAGGAGAGGTGTGAGGATGGGTCAAGTGTGTGAGGCTAGTCTGAACTGGGGAGTGAGACACTCTCCAAAACCCAAGAGTGTGGCTGTCACCCTGTAGTGGAGCACTTTCCTAGCAAGCACAAGGCACTTAGTTTGGCCTCCAGAATGGAGACATGTTGGCAAAGGTGTGACAATGGAAAAAATGTATTCAAATATGAAAGATAGGTTTTACCAAGTTGAATATAGACATTTTAAGCTTGGCAATTAAAAAGTAATAAATTGGAGTTCCAGGACAGGCAGAGCTAAACAAAGAACCCTGTTTCTACAAACAAAACAACAAAAGCAAACAAACAAAAATTGGAGGTCTCCATCAAATCCCAACCGGTCTGAGCTCAGAAACTCCCAAGGAAGAAGAAGACTGTAAGAGCTAGAAGGAATAGAGGACTCCAGGAAAATAAGGCCAC
Organism: Apodemus sylvaticus; assembly: GCF_947179515.1. Lineage (NCBI taxonomy): Eukaryota > Metazoa > Chordata > Mammalia > Rodentia > Muridae > Apodemus > Apodemus sylvaticus. Next base: position 125,185,250 of record NC_067476.1, read on the forward strand.
TTGAGACAACAGAGACTAAAGCTGCAAGCACGGGATCTACACAGGTCTACACAAGGTCCTCTGCATATATATTATACCTATTAGCTTAGTGTTTTGATGGGACTCCTGACTGTAAGAATGAGTGGGTCCCTGACTCTTGTGCCTGCACTTGTGACTAATTTCCTTCTATTGGGTTGGCATGACCAACTTTAATATTTTTCTCTCATCTTATTTTTTGTCTTGTTTAGTTGTTATCTTTTAGAGGGTTGTTGTTCTTGTTTTGGTTTTAGGGGTCTTGTTTGTTTATTTGTTTAAAAAGAGACAGAAAGGGAGTGGATCCAGAAGTGAGGGGAGGTAGGAGGAATAGAAGGAGGGGAAACTATAATCAAGATATATTTTATGAGAAAAGAATCTATTTTCCATAAAAGAAACACTAACATAACATACACTAATATTAGAGATGGAGTATAAAGAAAAGTATACTAGGGCTGGAGATGTGGCCTAAAAAGTGCTTTCCATTCCAGCAGAGGATCTAAGTCCCATGGCTCACAACTGCCTAGAAATGCAACACCACATAATCTGACACCCTCTGCTGGCCTGCATGAGCACTAGCACACACTTGCATATACAACCAAACAGACACATGCACATACACATACACATAATTAAAATTAAAATAAGCCTTGTCTAAAAGAGCTGTACCACGTTCTGTATCCCTCATAGTAAAAATCAAGAAATATTTTCTGTTGTTGAAATAAATAGCTTTGATAATCACATATTTACTTCTATTTAAAAATATCTTAAAAGGTTCATTTGATTTTATGTATATGGGTATTTTGCCTGCATTTATGTCTGTGCACCACATATATATAGTACTCATAGAGCCAAAGGAGGGTGCTGGATCCTCTGGCACTAAAATACAGATGGCGGTTAGCTATCAAATGGGTGCTGGGAAACAAAACCAGAATCTCTGAAAGAACAGCCAGTTCATTTAGGCACTGAGCCATCTCCCAGCCTGTGACTCTAAATTTTTAATTAAGGCTTCTTTCTTGTTTCTTTTTAATTTTGATATATTCAGAAATAAATAACCCATGCTTAAGAAAGCCCACATACAGTCCACTGAATCCTATAGAATAACTTTAGCTTCACTTAAGTTCTTGTTATCCTCTCTCGTGTGCAGAAGAGCTCAGAGCTATATAAAATCACTGTCACCAAGAGGTGGCAATGGTTATCTTTGCCTTGATTCTGAGTTTTGGATAATTTTTATATTTTACTTTTCTAAAGTGATTGTTAAAAGTATTGCTTACTGTTTTCAAAAATTATAGTAATGCCTTTTATATGTTGTGCTGCTATCAAAGGTCTCGCAATGACTTTGAGCCTGATTTCCTGAACTATGTCTGCCTCCTATGTAGGCAGCTCATTTGTGCATCACCATTTGCTTTGGCTAGACATCCATGTGTGAGCTGTTAAGACAGCAAAATCAATGAAATGGGCAACTTCTTTTTTCTTAATTATCTAAGTCACAAACTGACATCCATTATCATCCTTCAAATGTTGGGGGCTTTTGTTGTTTTGTAAATTTATGTATGAATTTAATTTCTCCATGTCACCAGACTGTAAGTGCTTCCTCAATGTAGAGTCGCAGACCAGACAGCTGCTCAGGAGGCTTACACCACACACGCTCCTGTGAAGGACCGGTATTTAAAGTGTGATTGGAATATTTGTAAACTGCATTATGCTTTTACATGATGACCTTCTCACCAATATGTTTGTGTAATTTTGATGTTAGTGGATTAGCTTTGTGTTGTTAAGGTAGAAAAATGTGTTACTAGGAGGTAATTACTGTAAAGCTATTTAATTATTGATTCCTTCAACATAGCAGGCTTGACATTTTGCAGATATAATGAAGGAAAAGATATGCATTAACAGATGAGAATGGAATAAATGCACATTTTAAAGGAAATCATAATTCATTTTAATAGATATGTAGTAATTGCCCAGGAAATGTGACTGCTTTCTTCATAAATGGCATTAACTATTCAAATTAAAATGATAGAAGTATACTATGTATGAATATTATGAGGGTGTTTAGAACCCTAGCATAGGCATAAGGATACATAAAAACTTCATGTTTGCTGATACCTTTTCTGTATCCTTTCTCTTCATCACCCTTTATCAAAAGCACGTTTTATTTTAAAGTGTTTATAGTAGATTCTGCTTCATTCTTCACCTAGAAAAACATTTTTGTTTTGCATGCACGTCTAATAGCTTTAAATAAACACTGCTGCTACTTCTCCCCTTGAAGTCAATGGCTGTATTTTAGGCTGAATGAAAGATCAGCTCAAGGCTTCACTGCTGAGCACCTGCTTTTTGTCACTGGTTTATCAGCCTTTCTGGTTTCTACCGCAGTGAATGTGTACCACCATAGGACATGGTAATGAGCCCTTCAAATGACAAAAAGAAGTGCTTATACATCCAAAAGTGCTTCAGTTTGAAGAATAGCTTATGGTGAAAACTCATTTTGAACTATCTTTTGGATTGCCTTCTGAGTCAGCCTGTGAATCTTTTAAGGAACAATGGCTTCTTTAACCCAGCAGCACATGATGTTTGACGCAAAATGTATGGCCACACTACTCAAATGCCACGTCAAGCAAGTTTTGTTTGAAATTATATTCAGGCATTTTTGCTATATTCAGGAGAAGGCTTTGCCAGCTTTTATAAATACAAAATGTATAACAGAGTCTAGGAAGTTGCCAAAGTGAATTTGCAAAAATATCCCAAATCAGATGGGGAAAAATTAATTTAGCAGAATAATAGTATTAAATTCTTCCTCAGGGCCTATGACCCAGTCAGCCATGGTGTTTGGGCCCAATTAATGTGCATCTAGACAACATTGTTGAAAGTAGAAAAACGGAGGAATGAAAAAGAGATGACAAAAATTAGAAGTAGAATGATAGATTAGAAGATAGAAACTGTTATACCAAGATGTTTTATTTTATTTGTGACTGTTATAAAGAGTGTTGTTACCCTGTTTTCTTTCTCAGACCATTTATCCTTTGAGTAGGAGAAGGCTACTAATTTTTTGAGTTTATTTTATATCTAGCCACTTTGCTGAAGTTGTTTATCAGCAATAGAAGTTGTCTGGTAGAATCTTGGGGATGATATACATATACTATCATAATATCTGCAAATAATGATACCTTGATTTCTTCTTTTCCAATTTGCATCCTCTTGATCATCTTTTGTTCCCTTATTGCTTTAGCTAGAACTGTGAGTACTGTATCGAATATATAGGGAAAAAATGGGCAGCCTTGTCTTCTCCCTGATTTTAGTGGGATTGCTTCTAGTTTCTTTCTATTTAATTTGATATTGGCTGTTAGTTTGCTATATATTTCTTTTATTATGTTTAGGTATTGGCTTTAAATTGCTGATCTCTCCAAGAGTTTAACATAGAGGGGTGTTGGATTTTGTCAAAGGCTTTTTCAACATCTAATGAGATGATCATGTGATCTTTTTCTTTGAGTTTGTTTATATAGAGGATTAGATTGATGGATTTCCCTATGTTGAACCATCCCTGTATCCTGGGATGAAGCCTATTTGATTGTGGTGAATTAGGATTTTGATATGTTCTTAGATTCGATTTGTGAGAATTTTATGGAGTATTTTTGCATCGATTCACAAGCAAAACTGACCTGAAGCTATCTTTCTTTGTTGAGTGTGTGATTTGGATATCAGGGTAACTGAGCTTCATAGAATGTGTTAGGTAGTATTTCTTCTGTTTTTATTTTGTGGAATATTGAAGAATATTGATATTAGCTCTTCTTTGAAGGTCTGGTAGAATTATGCACTAAACCATCTGGCCCTGGACTTTTTTCGGTTGGGAAGTTTTTAAAGTTTCTATTTCCTTAGGGGTTCTGGAACTATTTAGATAGTTTACCTGCTTTTGATTTTGTTGAGTATAGGCTTTTGTAGTAGGGTCTGATGAGTTTTTGAATTTCCTCACTTTCTGTTGTTATAGCTCCCTTTTCATTTCTTATTTTGTTAATGTGGATACTGTCTCTGTGTCCTTTAGTTATGTTGGCTAAGGGTTTATCTATCTTGTTGATTTTCTCAAAGAACCAGCTCTTGGCTGTATTGATTCTTTGTACCACTTTCTTTGTTTCTAATTGGTTGATTACTGCCCAGGGTTTGCTTATCTCTTCCTGTCTACTCCTCTTGGGCGTGTTTGCATGTAACTCAAACAAAACAAGTGAAAGATCTTTATGCCAAGATTTTCAAGTCTCTAAAGAATGAAATCAAAGACGACCTCAGAAGATATAAAGATTTCCCATGCTCATGGATTCGTAGGATTAACATAGTAAAAAATGGCCATTCTACCAAAAGCAATCTACAGATTCAGTGCAAGTCCCATCAAAATCCCAACACAATTCTTCACAGACATAAAAAGAGCAATTCTCAACTTCATATGGAAAAATGAAAAACCTAGGAGGATGATAACAATTTTCAACAATAAAAACCTTCTGGGGGCATCACTATCACCAACCTCAAACTGTACTACAGAACCATAGAGATTAAAAAAACTGTATGGTATTTGTACAGACAGACAGTTTGATCAATGGAATAAAATTGAAGACCCAGAAATAAATCCACACATCTATGGACACTTGATCTTTGACAAAGAAGCCAAAGTCATACAAGTGAAAAAAGAAAGCTTCTTCAACAAATGGTACTGATATAATTAGCTGTCTGCATGTAAAAGAATGTAAATTGATCCATATTTGTCTCCTTGTACAAAGCTCAAGTCCAAGTGGATCAAGGACCTACACATAAAACCAGATACACTGAATCTAATAGACAAGAAAATGGGAAAGAGCCTTGAAAATATTGGCACAGGGTAATATTTCCTGAACAGAATGACCAGTAGTTCAGGCTCTAAGTTCTACAATTGAAAAATGGAACCTCATGAAACTGAAAAGCTTCTGTAAGGCAAAGGACATTGTTAATCAGACAAAACGGCAACTTACAGATTGGAGAAAGGTCTTTACTAGTCCTACATTCGATAGAGGGATAATATCCAAAGTACACAAAGAACTCAAAAAGTTAGACTCCAAAAAACTAAATACCCCAATTAAAAACAGATCTAAACAGAGGAATCTTGAATGGCTGAGAAGCACTTTTAAAAATGTTCAGTATTCTCATAGAGGAAATACAAATCCAAATGACCCTGAGATTCCACTTTACACCAGTAAGAATGGTTAAGATAAAAAAAAAACTCAAGCAAAAGTACATGCTAGCAACGATGTGGAGAAAGAGGAGCATTACTCCATTGCTGGTGGGATGTCAAACTGGTACAACCACTTTGGAAATGAATCTGGCAGTTCTCGGAAAATTGGAAATAGCTCTACCCAAAGACCTAGCTAAATCACTCCTGGGAAAATGCTCTACCATACCACATAGGAGCCTTATTTGTAATAGAAGCTGGACATAACCCAGATGTCTCTTAAACAAAGAATAGATACAGAAAATATGGTTCATTTATACAATGGAATATTATTCAGCTATCATGAATTTTGCAGGCAAATAAATGGAACTAGAAAATATCACTCTTAGTGAGATAACACAGACCCAAAAGGGCATGCATAGTATATACTCACTGTTAAATGGATATTAGCCAAAAGAGTTCAGAATAGTCATGATACAATTCATAGACCATAGGAAGCTTAACAAGAAGGAAGGCCTAAGTGTGAATATCTACTTAGAAAGTGAACAAAATAATCATGGAAGGAAGAGGGAGGGAAAAAACTGCATGGAAAAGGGGGAAAAGGAGGGGGAAAGGAGGGGCAGGATTAAGTATGAGGAGAAACAGGAAGGACACCCAGAGGGCCAGGAGAATGAATTGAAATTTACAGCAGTTGTGGTTAAGCAGCAGGGGAATCTAGAAAGTCCCAGAGACCTGAGATGTGAAAAGCTACCAGGACTCAGTGGGGATGACATTAGCCAAAATGCCTAACAGTGGGAAGATAGAACTGGAAAAGACCACCTCCAGTAGGTAGACATGGACCCCAGATGAGGTAGGGGACTACCCACCCCTCTTCAAAATTTTTACCCCAGAATTATTCCTGTCTAAAGGAAATGCAGGGACAAAAATAAAGCAGAGACTGAGAAAGAGATTAGCACACCTAATCTTTACACTATTACCAAGGCCATATTGTGTGTACACTCATGAGCCTGGCATGGCTGTATTATAAGAGGCTTTACCAGCAACTGACTGAGACAAGTGCAGATACCAATATGGAAGAGTTAAAGGAAGGACTGAAGGAGCTGAAGGGGATTGCAGCCCCATAGAAGAAAACAACTAACTCAGACCCCTCATAGCTCCCAGAGACTAAGCCAAAAACCAAGGAGCATACATGGGCTGGTTTGTGGCCCGAAGCACATGTGTAGCAGAGGACTGCCTTGTATGGCCTCTATAGGAGGGGATGCACTTAGTCCTGTGGAAATGATGCCCCAGGGACGAGTGATGCTAGTGGGAATGAGCTGGGGGTGGATGGGCAGGTTGGCGAGCAGCTCTCAAAGGTAGAGGTTGAGGCAGTGAAGAACTCAGGGAGAGGGTACTGGGAAGGGGCAGGGCATTTTTGGAATGTAAAAAACTAATATAATTTAATAAAAAAAAGAAAATGGAAACTGTTTTTAAGTCGATTAATAACACCAAGTATTGCTTTAGATGTACAACATAATAAAGGAAAAATACAAATGGGCAAAATTTAAGATGGCAGAGAGGGAATGGTTGATTGTTCTAGAAAGGAAAAGAAGAATAAAAGAATGTTTGATAAATCTCTACAGAAATGCAATTAACATTTCACAACTATGCAGGAACCAGATATTAAACAAAAGTTATCTTAGGAAAGAGATAAAACTCAAGTTGACAAATAACTGAAAATTAATTGAAAAATTATTTAACAAGTGATGGCAAAGAAAACTTGAGATTTAGTTTCCAAAGGGGAATTCTAAATTGTCAAAGAAAATCTAATTTATAATTTACTTAAACATATAAAGGAATACATAAGGAATGTAAATCCTCAAATTAATTTTAGACATAATAATATTTATATATTATAGGCTAAATTCCTATCCTAGGATACATAGGCAGATTCCTATCGTAATCTTCTCTATGGTAGTTGCACTCTTTAATTTGGAGGAATAAAATGAAAGTTTTACAAGCAGAATAGTGCTGTGTTAAAATAATTTTCAACCCCTGAAGGGGATAGGAACTCCATAGGAAGACCAACAGAGTCAACTAACCTGACCTCATGGGACCCTCGGAGTCTGAACCACCAAGCAAAGAACATACATAGACTTGATCAAGGCCTCCCCACACATATGTAGTAGATATGAAACTGAGCCATCTTGAACTGGAGCTGGGGCTATCCCAAAAGCTGTTGCCTGTACTTGGGATATGCTCTACTAACTGGACTGACATGTTTGGCCTCAGTAGCGGAAGAAGCATCTAGCCTCATAGAGATTTGAAGTGCCAGGATCAGGGAGATAGATAGGGGGAACCCCATCTGCTCAGAGGAGAAATGGAGGGGAGAATGGGGAAGGATTGTGGGAAGGGATGACTAGGAGAGGGGCATAGAGCAGGATGTAAAGTGAATAAGTAAAAAAAAAAAGTTGATTTAAAAAATAATTTTCATCTTTAATAATGAATATGTATATATTTCTCACACAAGCATTCAATGTTTAATTAGGTAGCAATACATAAGTTATAATTTCATGTGAAACATTACCTGGCAGCACCTAATATTGCATCACAAACATGCTTATAAAAATGACAAGTAATTTACTTTGAAAATGAAAGTTCTAAGCGATAGAAGACAAATTAGTGCTCGGTACTGTGTTTATAATACTTAAGAAATCCAGCAGAATCCACAGAAAAATTCATGAAACAATTAATGAATAAAAGAATTTAGAAATAAAATCATTGGCTTTGGTATTTGGTATCTTTAATTTGGACAGTGGAATTATACAGAGAAAAGAGAAATTTCTGTATGTTTGTACAAACCAGTAGTTTTTTTGATCATTTTTCTTTCTTTATGCCCAGTATCATTTTAATGTCTTTCTATTTGTACTTTGCCTTTTTGTTTTCATTATGCCTAACATTTTAAAGTCTTACACTTATCAATCACTGTGTTGTTGATTTTATTTCTAGTTTTTAAAAAAAATCAGCCAGGTGCCCCATGCCTGTAGTCACTACAGTTGGTAGGTTGAAGCAGAAGGACCATCGCAAGTCTGTGGCCAGGATAGAATACACAGTCAAGTCCAGATTAGCCAGGACTATAGAATGACATTTTTAAAAATCAAACAAAACCCAGACAATACCAAAAAAGGTTCTTTCTTGATAAGTTTACTTTGATTCTCATGTATAGCAGTTCACTCTTCCAAATTCTTCTCTTGACAATTCAATAGTCTCTATTATCAGGACCATTTTGGAAATGTCATATTTGGAGATTTACTTCAAATTAATTTTTTTAAAAAAAGGAATATTGTACATGAAAAATGTTTAATTTGGTGAGGGAGGCAGTCTAAGGGAGTGGTTATATTTGTCTGTACAAAATCCAGAAACTACGTAGAGTACCAAAGCTGGCTATGTTAGTCTCAGTTAGAAATCATGTATCAGGGTTGTTTAGGTCGCTAACGGTAGAGCACTTCCCTAAAACTGATTCAATATAGAATTGAAAAAATATTAATATTACCATAAAGAAGGTACTGATTACGAGAAAAAACATTCTCCATTTTTTAGTTGTTCATTACCATTATATATATATCTGACAAAAGATGTGTTAATTCAATACATGATGTAGTACATAATGATCAAATGAGAGTGCTTATTATTTCTACGTCCTGAAGCATTTAAAAATTATTTTGAATCACATAATATTCATGTACATTTTAGATAACTAAGTGTGATTATAATATATCGTGAATAAATCAGGGTCATAGCCATTTCTGTCTACTTATCATCACATTTATTTGAACTCATCCCTCTTAGGTATTCATAAAATATATAGTAGGTGACTGTGAATTGTAGGTCATCACTGAGAACATGCAGAACTTACTACTTCTACTAACTGTGTCAAAACAAATTGTGAGCAAAAGTTGACTAATGTTTACTTTTAGTACTTAACATTCATTTAGGTGTGGAAGTATTTTCCATTCTTGCATCTATAATTGAAGATATAGAGAAGTAGATAAACCTTGCAGAATATCAAAAATAGTTTTGTAGGCAGGTGAAGGCAGTAAGAAAATACAGTAGGAGAAAAGAGTCATCATGATAGAAGGCAAAACACTAAATACTTAATATCAACATTAACCAGAAGTGTGGGAGTTATATGAAGAAGCTGGGAGATCTAACATAGACATAATAGAAGATTTTAGCAAAAGTAAAACTGCAGAAATTGTCTCATACAACACCTCAGTACTATACACTGACAAACACTGAGCTTACTAAGTTATAGACACGTTAATTAAAATTCCCTCCAAATTTCTTTGCTACTTGAAAAAGTAATACAAAGTTTATCATTAAAATACAAACTAACAAAGCAAATGTATGGGTTGCCTTGGAATTAAAAAAAAAAAAAAAGAGCCTGGATGAAGTGTGATGCAGAATAAGAAAGGCTAGGGAGGGGATTTTTGTTTGTTTCTTTTTTTTTTGCTTTTTGGTTTTTCAAGACAGGGTTTCTCTGTGTAGCCATGGATGTCCTGGAACTCACTCTGTAGACCAGGCTGGCTTTGAGCTCAGAAATCTGCCTGCCTCTGCCTCCCAAGTGCTGGGATTACAGGTGTGTGTCACCGCCTGGCTAGGGAGAGGATTTTAAGCCAAGCATTCCAGACCAGGAGGGAATGGGCAGCGCTTCCTCGTTCTGGGTCTGCATATGTACTGGTGGTGTTCCACGAAACGAGAGGAGATGTATTACTGAGCAGTGTTGATAGAGAGTAACTCAGAGCAAACAAAACCTGCTTCCATTTTATTTATTTACCAATGTAAATTATGAATAGGGAACATTGAATCATAGCAGCTTGAGGAGAAATACACATGAATTTATTTACATTTTTTGAATTGGTAGAAATTCTCCTCATTTAGAAAACAATTTGTTGACTCTGTACATAGAGGAAAATAGTATTTAAACTATGAAATTATGATCTACTGAAGATACAAAATACAGCATAAACATTTGGCAGATTAGGAGAAATGTTCTTAACTTACAGAAATTCACACAAACCAGGAAATACAGAATACACTTGACTCCAAGGAGATAATAGATAAGTTGTTGAAAAAAATAAGCCTCCAATAAAAATATTTTAAATGAAATGCTCTGATTTCATAATTAAAGCAATCCAATCAGAGATTAAAATGCCTTGTAATAGTAAGTCAAATTGGCGATAATTAAAGTGAGTTTTTGAATATTCACTGCCAAGAAAAATCTAGATAAATAGCCATCATTACTAAATTGCTGCTTGAGTCCACACAGGAGTGACTTGTCAAATAGTAATTTCATATGCACCAACATATGTAGAATAGCATATTCATCCTTTTGACTTTTAAACCTTACAGCTGGGGAGATTCCCGATGAAATGCATATATCCAAGATGTATATGCAAGAATGTGCAAAGTAAAGTAAACAAACTTTAAAATATCCAAAATGGCCATATAGAGAACTTTTTGAACCACTATGGCATATGGCCTCCATGATACAAGGCGGTGTAGACTTTTAAGTCTCAGAAGGTATCTTTATGTACAAATACGGACAGGCCTACAGGAGCAATAATAGTGTTTTTCTTAAAAATTAAAGAAATAATCACACATGATTATGCTATAGGTCCTTTCATAGCAAGAGCATTCTGCATATGAGTACATGCTTTATGATTAAAATGTATCTTTTTAAAAAAATCAAAGGCAGTTTAACTGATTGTGCCTATGTAAGACAGTGGTTCTCAAATTCAATGTGCATTGAAATGATCCTGGGGTTTGCTCAGCCCCGGGTCATTAGTTCCATCTGCAGGCATTCCCATTCAGTCACTGTGGTGTGAAGACTAATCATTTCAATTACCCAGGTGAGACCTGTGTGGATGGCCAGGGAGCCATAGTGAGGACTATTGATGTGGAGAAAATAGACTTCCGAAGATACTTTCTCCTATTCAAATCAAAAATGACAAAGCAAGTTTCAAGGTTCCGTGGTATTTGCATTATCTTTATCCTTTTAATATTCTTAACAATCAAAGGTTAATTTTTAAATTACACTAAATAAAATGAAGCTTACTGCCTTTTGATTGTTAACTTTTTGCTCATTTCTTTAAAATAGACTTAGTGAATATACATAATTTCTGTGTCCATCTACCATTGATGGACAGCTACATTGATCTGATAAATTAGATGCTGTTGGTTGCTCTTCAGTCAACGTGGGAATGAAGATTTCCTTCTAACAATGATGATCTGTCCTTGGGGTACACACCAAGTAGTGTGTATGTGAATATGTGTGCTCACACGCGAGCACACACACACACACACACACACACACACAAGAATATGATACAGCCATAACAATGAAATCCTCAAAAACTTTATGCAAAATAAAATAAGTCAGCCACTGAAATACAAGCACCATATATTCTAACTTAGATGTGCAAGCTAATAGCATTGCTCTCATAGGAGAAGAAAGTGAACAAATATACGCTAAAGCCTGGGAAACAGAGCTAGAACATAGACAGAGAGAGGCTAGTTAACAGATAGAAGATGCCAATTGAAAAGAAGAATAATTTCTAATGTCTGATAGCCCATCAGTGTAAGCAATACTGACAACAAGTAGTTTTACTTTTCAAATCAAATAGTAGAAAAGACTTTTACTTTCTCAAAACAAAGAGCTGGTAAATATTTGAGGTAATGGGTATTACCTTGATCCAATTTTTCTATATTTTAGTGAAATATCACATTATGTGTGTATATATAATAAACACACACATACATACACATACACACACACACACACACACACACACATACACACACACACAATGGGTCTAGTCATACCTCAACTAAAATTTAAGACTAAGACAGAATATGGAATCTCTCCAATATGTATTCTAGATGCATCGTAGAGTTCCAATATGAACTCATGTTGCAGGATGCTAGTTTAACATCAACAAATTAAAATACTGGGAATACTAGGTATTACATCTTTTTTATAACACTTTGTTTAGGGCTAGATTAGCACACAAGATAAAAAAGCAGTGAAATACTCATTTCAGTGTCCTCGGAAGGAACAACGATGGTATAAGCCAATTCAATATGGACAGATAGCATCTGTGATGTCAGAGAAATAGCAACCTCAGGAAAGGTTTGTGGTGGTATGACATGGACTTATATTTGAGTTCATTAGTTTTACGGTTATACTTCCTCCTTTGTATATTTTGTTACAATACCCACAACAAATAATTTTCTGTCCAGAGACCATTTTCCCATCACTTCTCTTGGTATTATTATTATTTTTTTTATGTTTAGACATTTTCCTAAACCCATTGTTCATCTTTTCTGTCTCCCTTAGGAACATATGGGAACAAATACAAATAACTGAGAGTTTGAATTGCTGTCTTGCCAATCCTCCTATCTTTAGTTAGGGTAGAAAAACCTGTGCAAACAGGCATTGCACTAGACCATGTCCACAGTACAGCAAGCTCAGGTCAGGTTACCCAGGGAAGGAATTCTGTTTTGTTTCCCATACCAAGGCTGTTTTTCTCTTTCCCCTAAAGATCAAATCTGGTGGCTCATTAGCTATTCTGGCTGATCTCAGCTTCTGCTGTGCATGCTCTTGTCTTCCCAGCCCCACACTCCAGGGGTTTGATAGAACAAGGTTAATACTTAGAAGCATGGTCAGAAGCAAATTGATTGCAAGGAGGGGAGGTAAACCTCATCTGTCACCATCTCCTTATGACCTCAAGTTAAGCAGGCCATTGCACCAGCTGAAGCTTTAAAATTCTTTCCTGACATCTGTTAGAGAGAATAGTATTTTTCTCAAACTACCTGCACCGAACCCTATTAGCTATGGTCAGATGACCCGAGAGATACACCCTTTAAAGTGACTGAACTGCATCCATAATGGTTTCTCTGAGTGTTATGGAAATTACCTTCCTCTTTCTTATACCGAAGGCCCAACCAGTCCAGCTTTATTTAATTTAGCAATCATTTGGTACACATCTCTTTATGCAAGGCAGGTCCTAAGAAGAAACACCCAGCCCTCACTGCACCCCAGTATTGCAGCTCACAACTCCAGAATCTGCAATATAACTTTTGATGTGAATGGTATCCCCAGAGAATTTTGTAGCAACAGCATAGGCAGCTAGCAAGGCACTGAACTAAACCAAAGGAAGGAAATGTCCATCATGATGAGGTATAAGGCCCTCTGTTCTCTGTTCGAAAAAATAAGTAGATGATGAGCTGGGACCCAGAAGGAGGTACACACAACTGCATCTTGCTCTCATTCATAACTCAGGTTATATGCTATTCCATATTCAGGTTATATATTAATTAAAATAATAAATTAAAGACTTAAAGAAGGGTGAATTTGATTTGGCCTTTTCAGAGTAAGACATTCTTTGACAGACAGAAATGAAAGGAAAGGCTATGGAAAAGCAAGAATGTCCATTGCCTGGAATTGTCTTGGGAGAATGCTAACTGAGAATAATTTAAAGCATTTCTCTGGAAATCTGAAGGACACAAACAGCAGCTTCTCTCTCAGTGAAAGGCTGTTTTCTAAACTGTTTAATCTTCAGTTGCAGTTTATTAAGATATGTGTGTCTTGTCTTGGGAGTCTGAGTAATCACTAGCATTGTAGAAGGGAATGCATTTGCATGACAGTATAAGAATGTCAAGTTGTCTTTCAAAACTACACATAGATAAAAGGCTCACCAAGGCCTGGGCTATCGCTGAGTGCTGGCTGTGGGAACATCCACTGATGTCATTCGCTGTACTGTATGCACACATTTCAATCAGAGCCAACGGCTTCCTGTCCACAAAAGGCCGGACAGTCCTTACCTCTCGCTCATAATGCCACATTAGCATTTCCATTCTCTTGCTCTGTGGTCATAAGAGTCTGGGAGATCTTTTGAGAGACATTTCTCAACTAGTAGACACAAAAGAAAGTGTTTTGAAATTACTGAAAGACACTATCCAATTGGGGAGATCCTAAATTGGGGAGATTCCATATTGCATCCTAACACCTACAGAAACTGAGAGAGGAGCAATTTGAGAGAGAAGAAAGGAACATAAATATAGGAGGGGTTCAGAATGAGGAAGGTAAAGGAAATAGTACTGTACTGGCTAGTTTTGTGTCAACTTCACACAAGCTGGAGTTATCACAGAGAAAGGAGCTTCAGTTGAGGAAAGGTTTCCATGAGATACAGCTCTAAGGCATTTTCTCAATTAGCAATCAATGGGGAAGGGCCCATTGTGGGTGGTGCCATCCCTGTGCTGGTAGTCTTGGGTTCTATAAGAAAGCAAGCTGTGCAAGACAGAAGCAAGCCAGTAAGTCACATCCCTCCATGGCCTTTGCATCAGCTCCTGCTTCCTGACTTCCTTTGGTGATGAACAGCAATGTGGAAATATAAGCTGAATAAACCCTTTTCTCCACAACTTGCTTCTCGGTCATGATGTTTGTACAGGAATAGAAACCCTGACTAAGACAGGTATATATATATATATATATATATATATATATATATATATATATATATATATATACACGCACACACACACACACACACCCCTTTGAGCACATTTCCACAGTAGCATCAGGGCATTTTTGCTCTTTGATCCCTGCAGCTGTGATGATGATAAGTGCATAGTAGATAAGTACTTAGAAATCCGACCCAATATTTCTGGAACTATACCACTTCAATTTTTTAAAATTTCTTTGCTAAACAACAACAACAATTTCAAGAATGTTTTTTATCTTGATCTACATATTTGCTCCAATATTGTGCCTATAAAAAAATTTTGTATGTGCCATCACAAAGGATAATGATCATGCAACTAAAAGAACTATTATTAGCAGTGGCTGAAGAGTGATCTCCAAAGATAGACTCCATAGTTTGATACTCATGATAGAGCAACTAGTTAAGTTATCTGTTTTAACTTAGCCTTTTTTGGCTCTTCATTCTAGATGTAAAAGCATAGTCTATCATGTCAACAGTATGCAGTAAGCATATATTTAATAATTCTTAGACCAGTGGTTCTCAACCTGTGACCCTTTAATACAATTCCTTGAGTTCTAGTGACTGTTAACCATGTTAGTTTTGTTGCTACTTCATAACTAAGTTTAATTTTGTTATGAATCACAATGTAAATATTTGTGTTTTCTGATGGTCTTAGGTGACTCTGAGAAAAAGTAATTCAACCCCACCTCCAAGGAGTTGAGACCCACTGGATTAGACAAAATTGTCTCTACTAGATTTCTTTGGTCTTAGATGCACTCTAGCATAACTTGTAACATAACGATTATTGTTTACAAAGAGAGTGGATCTAATTCTAGTAAAAAACAAATATACCTGAACTTTTGCATCGCATATACTGTCTCTTTAAGGATAAAGTTATTTTGGGGATAACACTTTTTTTTGGAAATAGTAAAAATTACTTACAAACTTATATAATATGTATTGAGAAGGCCAGAGTTAGAAATATACTTGACTGCAACTAATAGTAGCCTGAAAAATTAAGTACATTTTCTTAGTTCAAAGTAAAACACAGCTGTTTTGACTCAGGTGCTCAAAATGTCCCTTCAGAACCAGTTATATCTTTTTCTAGAAAAGAAGGAGGAAGAAGAGAAGGGGGAGATGGAAGAGGAGGAGGGACATGAACATGAAAGAGAAATAAACTGGAAGCTTATTACAAGGAAGAGGATCAGTACTAGTGGGAGGGGACAAGAGGATAAAAGAGAGTGAAGGGCTATGAATATTATCAAAATTATGTATATGTATATAAGCATATGAAACCTATTTTAAATCAGTGTTTAGAATATCTATCGCCAAGGTCACAGGGTGATATTCAGACCTTCTTCAAGCATCTTAAATCAAAAGAGGAGGTAAACAGTATCCCCAGGTGATCTGTCAATTCTCTCAGCAAAACTGAACTGTCTAAGAAAAACTCCTAAAAGTCTTATCCATGTCAGTATCTGGAACTGTTATGCAGCCACACATAAGGATACTGTGCAACAGCCTGGAGTCATTTGTCCAAGAAGAACTAATTACAGTCTATCAACTAACAGTAATGGTTCGTACCCTTAAAAGCATCAGGGTTCTGTGGCATAGAGGTATGGGTCTCCAGCTTCAAAGAGCACCAGTCTCTTGAGGGTTAAAACTTCTGGGATGTGTGTGTGTGTGTGTGTATATGCCTGCGCGCGTGCGTACGTGTGTGTGTGTGTGTGTGTGTGTGTGTGTGTGTGTGTGTGCCTGCGTGCACGTACGTGTGTGTGTGTGTGTGTGTGTGTGTGTGTGTGTGTGTGTGTGTGAATTTTTGTGTAGCAGACAAACTTTGGGATTTGTGTAAAGTCCCCAACTGACGCTCATGTTGCTATGTTGAAAGTACACTCTGAGAACGTCTGTATAATTATAGGCACTTTTCTAAAAAGGATCAGATAGTAAGTATTGTATTTACATGTTATAGAAGTTATAGAAGACTTATCACTCATAGTATAAAAGAAGCCATAAGTAATACACGATTTAGTGTAAAAATCACTCAACAAAACATTCATTTAAATAAAAATTGATGAGATTGTCCTTAGTATTACCAATAATAGGAAGAAAAGTTTTGCAATGTTCTAGTTACAATGATATCTCAAAAAACCTTTCCATTAACTTATACTGAATCAGTGAATTTCAAAGAGCATATGACAGTGAGTTTCTGCTGATGGACAGTGTCTGAAGCTTCATTTTGGGAGACTCAGATTACCATCACTGACTTGAGAACTTAGAGACTCAAAGTATCTAGAGATTCCTTTGTTCATGTTTGACATTTTGGCCAGGATGACTAACAGGTCTGATCTACTCAGAATATGGGCCAGAACACCAGATATTGTCCCTATTTGTTGCTAGGATTCTCAGAGTGTGAGTTCAGTTATAAAGTAGAATTTCCAAGAACCCTGTGGGAAGGGGATACCCGATTTGTATTGGCCAAGCCTTGAAACCCACAAGTATCATTAGTATCTTATTCTATACAGCCTCAGACCCACAAAATGAAAAAGTTTGACTTCATTTTGGTGAAGGAATGGAAGCAATTACAGAAGGTCATGCATGATGGTGGATGTTTGTGGTCATCTTGCAAGACACATTTCTGCATAGGCAGATTGAAACGAGTGTTTGAAAGATTCTTAACCCCACCTGAAAGGCCTCCTTAACGGCCTGCCTGTGCCTTAACATCAGAACACAGAATGTGAGCATATCCAAGTATCACGTAGGATCATTTCTGAGGAGTTTAGCCTAGCCAATGCTGTCATTTTCCATGTCCCCATTGCCTCTCAAGTCAATGAGGTCTTATTGATTTCCTGTTTGCAAGACATTCGACAGCTCTGAAGGATGGAATGAAAACAAATTAACAAGGGAAGAACTCTCAAATGCATGTTATCCATCAATCAACATCTTCAAGTTAAGGGCCTGGATTTCTTATGTGTGAGTATAGTGCCAAGAGTAGCAAAGTCCAGGGAACAGGGCACCTCCCCAAAGAGCTTATGAACTTGGGGAAATTTAAATTAAAAATACTTATTAAAAATGATGAGTGTCCATAGAGAGGTGCATAAATCGTACCAGAGAGAACTTATTTTGATGGCTTCGAAATGAGGCAAAGATCTCTCTCTACTGAATAAGCTGGAAAAGTTGCCCCAGTAGAAGTATTGCTTCAGTGGAAATTTGAAATGCAAAATAAAGATGGAAAGAAAAGAAAATTGTGGAAAGGGAAATTGTGTGATATCGAGGAACTACTTAAAACCTACCAATGCAGGACTTGGGGTCTATAGGATTTGAGGAGATGGGGAAATAGATCATTGTATCAGAAGCAAAAATATACTTGTGGAAAATGTAAGCTAGCATGAAAGAGAGTAATGATCACTAAGTTGATGAGGCTTCCATAGAACATCTAGTCATTTAGCAATGTCCATAGGGTAAAACCTGGAACCATTTTCGTCCTGTCCTGACTTCCTCTCTACCTCCCATCTCTTCTACAGGCCATCTGTCCCCATGAATTCCAGTTCCACTTGTCTTTCTGATGACATTAGTCAGAACCAAGTATAGAATATTCAATAAGACACATTCTGTCTAGGTCTATAATGCTGAAATTGGACATAGGAATCTAAACAACAAGGAAACTAAGGAATATTCTTTCAAGTAAAAATCCAGTGATAAATGTGCTCCAAAGCATTTTTATTATTTTTAAGTGCTTTCCTACACTATTTAAATTATAACTTCTTAGACTTAAGCCAAAAGCAGTTTTTGTTTTGAGAGTTTTATAATCTTCAAAATAAACTTCATTTTAGATTGAATATGTATGTCTAATATCATACTATCCCACTACAGTGGATCTGCTATCTCTTCACTGTGTTTGCTGCGGTCTATAGTTGCATCTACAACTACTATAGTTGCAACTACTACAACCCATCAACATGTGCTCTAATCATAGATACCTTGAAGTTGGCATCTGATACAGGAGGTTGGTAATTTCTACACCACAGCAACATCATTGGGTAGTGTTTAGTTTGCAAATAAATGTCACAATAACTTGTCTCAATACAGATCCTTCCTCTGTGTGTGTGTGTGTGTATGTGTGTGTGTGTGTATGTATGTGAAATAATCATGCTTGCCTCGTATTGATTGAAAAGTACTCCAGTAACATTCCATTTAATAATAAAATCTTCCATTTTTATCCTATCAACCAATGACCTGTCTAGTTTCAAATATTGGCTGGTCCAATAAATGGTGACAAATTTTCATGGAGTGAGGCTTGAAAGTTCATTTCTCTATGAAATGTGAAGTGCTTCCAAAACGTTGTTTTATCATACGGTGCTTTAAATTTATTCTGGAGCATAAGATATGTGTTGTCAAAACATAGCCTAAGTGTGTTAAGAAAGTTTTAAAAAGTTTTCTATCAATTTAAATAAGAATTTCAAATCTCTTTTCCAAAATATCCTGTGGGTGGGGGTGGTAAATCAATGCTTGGATCAAAACTAAAGTCATACTCTCAAGAATCACCTGAGTAGTTTTCGTTTTCTATGGTATTGTCTTTTCTTCATTATTAATATTGTGAGTAAGAAGGTGGGTATGTGTGTATGATATGTATTGGCCATTGACATTTGGGATGCAATACAAGTTTGGAATTAAGGGCACAACAATCAGGAGTTGGGGATCTCTTAGGGATTATCTTCAGGCTTGACTTGAAAGCCCCTTTACCTTGCAACCTACCTGAACAACTTTATATGTGTCTAATTTAGAGAGCCTCCATTTCCTTTTTAGGCAAAAAATAAAAATGTACTGAATGCTTACTGAGTTTAAAACTGTCTGAAATATAAGATGTAGACACTGCAGCAATGAAGCAGATTATTGTCTTTCATCCCTGCCACATTTACTTTGCAGTTGGCACTACCAACCTTAATATTACTATCAATGATTAATGATGTTAATAATACTGTCTCATGTGCTGCCATTGGTGTTACATTACTTAATACTTGCAAAAATCCTATCGTATTAGTTGCTTTTCTCATTCCTATGACAGAAAATAAAAAAGAAATGAGAGAAGAGATAAAAACATAACATGACACAGCTTGATGGAGGCAGGGTTAATTTTGGCCTGCACTTTGAGATGATAAAGTTTAAGATGATGTTGCAACCTGGGAAGCAGGTCACATTGCATCCATAGTCAGTAAGGTCAGTCAGAGGTCAAGGGGGAAGAGGATTCAGAGTATAAAACTTAAGACCTGCCCAGACTGCCTGACACCCTACAGTAAGGCTTCACCTCCTAAAGATCTCACACCACCAACCATCGACCAAGTGTCCAAACATCTGAGCCTATGTGTGAGACTGTTCTCATTCAAACCACAGTAGCCATAATGTATATTATTATCTGTAGTTTACATATTAAGAAGCTAAAGCTACCCAGACTAAGTTCTCTGTATTTGGATATATTATCCAAGTCAGGGATGGGCACCCCCTCACACACACACACCTTCCCTGTAAAGCTCTTCTTAAAATGCAGTTCTTATATAATGATGTGTCAGAATTGTATCACTAGATGGTAGGCAGATAATTAAATGGATCCATTAAGTGGTTAAATTAAAACTAAAGAAAGCAAGTTTGCTCAAAGCCCAGGACAAACTTTTTCAGGAAGAAAAGTGGGAAATCAACATCTATAAGACTATTTTCTTTGTGAAAAGGAATATTCCAACTTAGTGTGGATATAAGACATATTGGGTAGTATGGATAAAATGTAGTTGAGAATGACAATCCAATGCAGAAGCTTCCTCAAGTCAGAGTGTATGTTCAGAGCATACCCTGTCCTGTACAGAGGCACACAGCTGAAAGGATGCGGTATGCAGGACTCTACTAATATATGTATTGGTTACGAGCCTGCGTCTTGCTGAAAAAATGATACCAACATTCAACTAACTTTTTTTTTTGGCACTCATAAAGCTTTTAACAAAAAAATTTTGTGATCTACCCATGAGCCTTTGTTTCTACCACAATCCCTTTATCCCTATATAGGAGAAACAGGAAAAGCAGGAGATACATGTCTCTTAATCAACAGTTAATGCCATGTCAGCATTCCAGGTGACCAGAGATGGCCTTGCAAATAGCCTTCATTCTCCCAGATGGCACCAAAGAAATACCTAGTCCCCAAAGGCATTGTGTGCTGCCCCCCTTACTCACTTTCTCAACCTTCTGCTTGTGTTTCCTGAATTCCATTTCCAGATAAAGTGGCTGTGTTTAATAAATATGCTCTGGGGGACTCCTAGGGGTACTTCATTTAAGACAGATTTAAATCAATTTCTACAAAGAGACAGTGTGAGTTAGACACAGCCATGAGGATCTGAGAAGCTCAGTAATTGCATAGAATAAGCAAAGATTGAATCCCTGAACAAAAAAGGGGGGAGTATTGAAGGAAAAAGTCCCCAGTGCCTGCACATCACGTTCCCCTATCAAAGGCTGAGGACAGCCTGGAGCTTGTAGAATTGGGTTTCACTGCTAGGGGCTTGGTTATCCAGGGGCAAGTTAAGGAAGTTTTGATTACTCAGGAGGAGGTTAAGATGCCAATAAAGAGTAAAACTAAAATGAGCGCTGAAGACTTAGTGGGGGGTCAATGTTGAATGAACTGGGAAGGGAGGAAGGAGAGGAAGAGAAGCAGGCATCCCCACGGAGAACAGCCAGAGTAGCCCTGTGCTTGCTCGACAGCTTTGATTGATGACTAATTTGTAGCCTGTGCTTACAGGACAGTATTTATTGGTTTTGTGGATTTCCTAAAGCAAGCATATAGCTCATCAGAATGATACTCATTTTTTCCAAAAGAACAGACCCTTCAGAACCTTCAGAGGTATAGTCAGTATTTCATATGAGTTTATGAGTTTTTCTCCAGCTTTCCAATACACATAAAAAATTTTATCTCTCTTTTCCCCTGCAATGAAGTCCTCAAATGCATCTTTCCATTTTGTGAATAAAAATACTGGCTTTTCTTAACAATGTACCTTCTAATAAGTGATCCAGGCTACACTTTAACGCCTGAGCAAGGGTGGCTTTAACAGAGGAGCAGCTCTCTCTCAACTTCACAGCCAGAGACAGCCTCATTTGCACTTATTCAGTGAAGGTTTCTGGAATGTGGCAGGGAGCTCACAGTTTTACCGGCTTGCACTTGGCTTGCAAAGCCATTCAGGCCACTTAGTACCTTTCAAGAGTCTACAAGTTCAAAGAATCTTCTTCACAAGCATCCCTGCGACTGGCACAGCTGCTCAGAATGTTTGTTTATTATGAGCCAGTGATCATTTAGTGTCTATTTATTGCCAGCAAAAAATATATGTACTGGTTTAAATTTTGATAACTGAGGAAGCATTTCCCAGTGAAAACTCATATAGTCAGGATTTTATTTCAAAATAGAAAGTAGAACTCTTTGAACCCCCAATGAGACTCTACACCAATTGTTAGTCTATAACTATTTTTAATTGTTGTTTTCAGCCTATTGATAAAATATCCAGAGTGGATGTAAGGGTATTCAACCTTAAAACGATGTAAATTTTTGCCACTTAAGAACTGCTGTGAACAATATATCATTATTTGAATGAGCCAAATGAAGGAGAAACCCCATGACCTCAATTCCTTCACTGGGGTGTTAGGATTCTGAAAATGATGCAAAGGAACACTTAGAAAAATTTGCCAATGACCAACTAAATGATAATTTTATACGGTGAGAGGTTAGAGCCAGCATTGTGTTTATTCCTTTGTCCTGGTAAATGACTGATCTGAAACAGCCATTTGTTTGGTCCTATGGACTGAATTTTCAGTGTCATCTCCATATAGAGCTGTATGTATTTTAGAACATTTGTGGTACAGGAGGAAACTATTTTCACCTTTGTGCAGTTTCTAAATATTTCTCCTTCTGCCTGATGGCAGAGCAGCCAACCGTGGTTTGTTCCAGCAGTGCTTTAAGGCCCTGGGAATCACCAGGAGAGCAAGCGGATAAAAATGTATACAGCACCTATAATGTCACTCTTGCTTTTAAGTGAGGCAAGGTATTTCAAATTATTATTTTTTTTTTTTACTGAATCATTTATTTCAGTAACGAACCACATGAGTTGTTGGGTTTTTTGTTTGTTTTTAAGCAGTGAGAAGATGTAGGCTGAAGTGGTTTGAGAATTGTAATAAGTAGACTATGCTTGTCATTAGCCATGATTTTGGTGATTGGTGGTCATGTAGCCTGTCTCGTGAGGTTTGGGAAGCAAAACATCCTCTCAATTCTGCCTCAGATTTGTTACATTCTTCTACTCTCCCACTCTCACAGAGCTCTCCAGGGTAAATATACAAGATGGAAATGCCAGGTGATACTGTTTGAAACAGTCCTGTTGGCCAAAGGTGTCCTTCAGAATAGGATATGGTGAGCTGTGATATATATAAGATACACAATGGTTATAAATACAAAATGCAAAATACAAATCACAAAGCTCTGTATTACTAATTTTATGTAGACTATATGTTGAATGAGTATAGTTCAATATGTTACATTTAAAAAATTGTTAATTGTACACAGATGTTTTGCTTTAAAATATACATATACATCATACATGTAAATATACATATTCCTTATCATTTATAATGTGTACCTGGAAAGATCAGCTTACCATCCCCTCCTTCCATTATATAAGTCCCAGCCAGCAAACTCGGATGTTCAGGCTTGGTGGTAAGCATCTTCAAACACTGAGCTGTGTTGCTGGCCTTTCACTTTGCTTTCTGAATGTGGCTAGCAGCGAAGTTAGAGCACATATGTTACTAACACAATATTTCTACCAGATAGCTCTAGGAATAAGAAAGTTAACTTGGACAGATTTTTCTCTCCTTCATTACTTCAGAAAATAAAAAAAAATCCTTGTGTTGCTTATTTATAATTCATATGTTCATTGCTATAATTCTTCCAAGAGTAGTACACCTGTGAATCTGACATAAAATGATGCCAATAAACCCATCTAATTAATGAGCCTAACAATTTATTGCATAAAAAGTTTTACAAATGTTCTGAATTTTATGTTGTAGAACTATTAATTTATTTCCTTACAAAGTATAAACATGCATTATATCTTTGCTTTATTTTTTACTTACAAAATTAATGGCACCAATTTTGTCAATAAATTTTGTTCTCTTAATAAAATTTGTTTTAGGAAATAGCAGTAGTTATTTGATAGGTTTCTCAAATGTCTGATTTAAATAATACACACTGACAACAGAATCTGTTGTTAAATGAATAGTATTAATTTGTGAATGCACATTTGCAACATCTTATTAGTATATTATATAAATATTATTTTTATCCTCTAGGGGGTTCAGATTTCATTATTTCTTCCCCAAGGCATTCAATAGATAAAAGAATTAGTTGGTAAGGACAAAATCATTGAACACCTAGTGACTTGGCACTGCAAGGGAGACAGGAAGGAACAGGCTTGTTGGAATGATGTCATTGTCAGCTCCATCAGGAAGTAGCCATTCCCCATTGGGGAACTCCTAAAATATAGAAGCCATTATCCAAAACTCAAGATGAAAAGATATATGCATATAGTCAACTTCCTTTACTTGTAAAAAGAAATATTCTAAACCCAGAAATATACGTCATTAAAACTAATGAGTATTACTCTCATCAAGATTAATCCCTATTTCTCCTACATCACAACTCTTTTAATGTGTCTTGTTTTATGTGTATGCATATTTTGCCTATATATGTGTCTATGCACCAAGTGCATGTTTGGTTGCCACAGATGCCAGAAGAGGGCATCAGATCCTCTGGGAATCGGGTTACAGATGATTGTAAACTATGACGTAACTGCTGGGACTTGAACGCCAGTCCTCTTAAAGGACAGTCATCTCACCGGCCTTACTTCAAAGACATTTTGGATGAAACAACAACAGTGAAATTTTAATAATTATTATTTTTATCATATTCAAGCCTCTTAAAAATCTCACTGTGAATTTTCAGTGCCGTTTACCTTTGTCCATAAAGCTCTGTAGCCAAGGCAACAATGGTTTCCCTATCCCTTCAAGTTACTCTTCCCATTAACCGCCACTCTCCATCTGGGTAACATATTCTCTCTCTCTCTCTCTCTCTCTCTCTGTGTGTGTGTGTGTGTGTGTGTGTGTGTGTGTGTGCGTGTGTGTGTGTCTCTCTCTGTGTGTGTGTCTCTCTCTCTGTCTCTGTCTCTGTCTCTGTCTCTCTCTCTCTCAATCTCTGCTTCTGGAAATCTTTCTTAAAGCTTAAGAACAATGGGGAACAAGTAGTGTCAATTCTGTACACATATCGGAGTCACTTCACAGTCATTTTGTCTTGAAGAAAACCACTGAGTGACTACATTTCATCTCTTTACCTAATTTTATTTACAGTGCTAACAACTATCCAAACCTGGATTTTTACATTAAATTTGTTTTGTTTTTCTTCCATGTCACTTCTCGCTAATATTAATAAGAAAATCCTTAACTCAAGTTTTGAAAGAGGGGGAGAGGAAGAAGGAGAGGGAGATGGAGAGACAGAGATAGAAAGAGAGAGAGAGAGAGAGAGAGAGAGCTCAGCTCAGCATGCCACAGTGTGTATGTGGAGGTCAGAGGCCTGTGTGATTCATTTCTTTCCTTCACTCACATGGTGTCTAGAGATGAAACTCAGGTCGTCAGTTTTGATGGCAAGAGTTCTTGTTTGCCGAGCCTTCTTGCTGCCTTCCTTTACTTGGTAGTCTTTTCTCAGACATGTAAAAAAACCCTTATTAATTAAATGCCAACAGGTGGAGTAGAAGGATGAAATAATAAAATATCAAGACAAAGAGAGTTCAGGGTGGAGTAGCATCTCGAAGATCAGTAGATTCTAAACAAGACGAGGAGGGTTAATGGAGTTTTCCAAAGTATTTACCACTAAGCTGACACAAGGTGAATAAGGAGTCAGCCAGGCTGTTACCAAAATGGTGACCAGTAAGGGGCTTTTGTTACACATGGATCACATAACATCCAGTTGAGCATGATTCTGAGACATAAGGACAGAGAAGCAGGTGCTGGGGGTGAGTGAACCCACCACCTCCCGAGAAGTGTCTGTGGGAGAAGTTTCCTTTGTATTGTATTAGAACCCCAAGTATCTGAGCCTTCTGCAAAGAAAAGTATGACTTGTATATACCCTTGTTCGCTCCATTTTTCATTTTTACATGCCACATGGGATTGTAGACTGTTGCTTCTCTCTTGAATGTCCCTTTACTTCTAATAGGATGCCCTATGAAAAGCAGGCTCCTGCCGAATGCCTGGGAAGCTGGATTGAGACTTCTCCCATATTATTTTACAGGCCATTATCTGAACTGTTATTTGGGATTAAATAGGTTATTCCAAGACATCACGAAAAGTGTAAGAATAATTTATACCCCATTGATCCTTCATAATAGTTACTTTGAATTAACATAGAGGCTAGACATACACAATAAATTGGCATGCTCCAAAGCTTTCCACTGTGAGAAAATATCATCTCTGCAATAAAGAAGGCTCAGGATAAAGGGAGGCTAAATAAATCCTTGGAATAGTAATTTTTTTAAGCCAAGGAGTTCACCTGAAGTCTGTATCCTTGTGGAAATCATCACTCCTGATATGGTTGTTCATTTTCCAGAGATTATAGACAGAACTTCAGTGAGATTCTCAAAGGCATCTGTTTGCACAAGTAAGTAGAAACCAAGTCAGATGTGATCATACTGGTATAAGCTGAGTGTTTCCTTTGCCTTTGTCTCGTCTGTGTTTCAAACACAATAGGGCCTGAACCTATAACAGGCCATAGATTACCTCCACGAGTCATGCTGTTAATAACAGGCTGAGCTAAATAGCTTCAGAATTTTGGGTTTGATTTTTATGATAGAAATGTGAATAAAATAGAAATACAATTCAGTAATAATAGTGATATTTAGTGTGCTCAGTTGGAAAGTAAACTAACAGATTTCAAATATATTTCAAAATCCTTCCTTGTATAGCTCTATCTTAGGACAGAAAGATGTTTTTCTTATAAGTTGTGTTGATTTTTTTCAATGCTTTTCCTATCATATAGAAAACAATATATTAATCATTAACATTTATTTAGAAAAGAAACAAAATCAAATTAAGAAACTCTACTTGAATTCTAATTTACCCCAACTCAACTCAAAACGATGAGATCATTGATAAACTTTGGTGTGACCATTAACTTTTCTGTCTTGCTTCTTCTTAATCTCACTTCTCCAAAATAATGAAAACTCATGTTGTGGACTACCATGTCCTGAGAACCTTGGGTCTTGAAACCTGATGCAGTGGCAAAGAAATGAGGAAGGAGCAGACATGGACAGGGAACTTGGGTCAGTTGGGCTAGGTGCACTCTAGCGGAATGGCACCAGCTACGGCCAACAAATCAGAACCTCAGGAGATTTATTAGGTACCACCCAGAGGAAGAGACTAGGTATTCTGGTAGGAGGTCTCTGTAGAATGTAGCAGTCTCTGGTTGCAAATATCTAGGAGTAGGAAAATGCAGTTGCCAAGTTTTGTACAAACTGATCAATCCTTTGTCAATACTCATACTTGCACACATTGTCAACATATGCACTGAGACTAGAGGAAGGCTTTGCCAGTCCCAATCCTGACCATATGGGGAAGGAGTTGCCAGTTCCCTATGAGTCTGAGGGCTCAGTCTGTGATATGGCCAGCTCCTGGCAAGCAGTGCACATTCACTCAGAATTTCACTCTCTCCCTAAAATGAAGAAAATCTCTATGGACTCATTTCAAGTATGCAAGTCAACTGATTTCTTATAAGGAACCCTGCCTTAGGGGAAAGAGGAACTGAAGGAATCTTATTCATTGCCACAGCATAGCTGAATTGGATTAAATATATTATTACATTTTAACAATTAAAGTATTCCAATCTTCAAATTGTTTTAAGAGTTACCATGTGACATGGAGGCGTGAATGGCAAAAACCAGCTCACGTATTTCAACATCATATCAAAAATCCTCATTTATATTCCACTGTTTTTACCACAAGTGTTTGCCTTTCATATCCATGTTACTTATGGCAATATATATTATATATAATGTAATATTGCCAAATGTTGTGAAAGAATTGGAAAAGAGGCAAGGCATCTGTCCTGATTCCTTTAATTAATTAAGGGCAATATGGCAAAGACAACCCCAGAAGGAAGGGCAGAGCCAAGGGTATGCTGTGGGGTAAATCAGTCTTGTTCCTACCACACCTGCATACCTTTATCTTTAAGGTAGCACAGAAATTTAGTGAATTTTTTTCATCTAGCGGTATCTGAAATTCCATGCTTTTGTGTATAATTGTTTAAGTGTTACAGCTTTGAGGGGAAAGTTTTCCCCAATACAAGTGCTGTAGCGCTGAGAGTAAATTCCCAATGCAAGTGTTACAGCTCTGAGGGGAAAAGCTTCCCAAAGGGAAGTGTTACAGCTCTGAGGAGAGAGGTGTCCCCATCTAACTGTTACATCTCTGAAGGGAAAGATATCCTGGGAATTGGGAACCAAGAAATACCACAAAGTCATACCACACAACAAAACTTCACACAAGAGAAAGACCCAAGAGGGTGGCTGCCTCTGCTCAGGAAAGAAGCAGCAGGGAACTGAGCAGGAGACAGGCTTATATAGAGATTCTTGGAGGAAGAGTTTTCTAGGGTGGTTAATTTCCAGGGCAGAAATTAACCAATTTGGATTTTAACCCAAGCACAGGGATTGATAGGGTTTTTTGTTTTGTTTTGTTTTTATGCTCAGGGATGGGTGTGTTTTTATGCTCAGATGTTGGTAAGTTTTCATGCTCAAGGATTGATGGTTTTCCTGCACAAGGATTGGCGAGGTATGGAAGGTTTTCAAACTTGGAAGTGGACTTGGGCATGCAGCTTCCCTGATCAATCTTGATAACCAGCAGTGCCAAGCAAGTAGCTCCCCTTGAAATCTTGCCCTTAGC
Organism: Apodemus sylvaticus; assembly: GCF_947179515.1. NCBI lineage: Eukaryota > Metazoa > Chordata > Mammalia > Rodentia > Muridae > Apodemus > Apodemus sylvaticus. Next base: position 125,213,960 of record NC_067476.1, read on the forward strand.
CAACGATTCTCCATTGATGAAGAATCTGATGAAATACCTCGTTCCTCTCCTCCAGCATCTTTTCTGTATCACTTCTTAGGAGTTTTCTCTGTAGCATTGAGTACACCATTTTGTTGACTGCCTTCCCTGCTGCTTCCCCCTGGATTAGTCCTTCATCACTTCTTCATTGTTTCCTGGGACCACGCCCCAAATCAGCCACCCAGATTTAGAAAAGCCTCAGCGAGTGCTCCCAGTAGAACTCACACAAGACAATTGCTACTGCTGTTCACAGAAGTCAATCTCTGAGTTTTGTTCACTAAAAACTTTAACAGCATCTACGTTAAGACTTCTGTAAATTTTTTTCCAACAGCGCGTTTCATCGTGTCATCCCGTTGTGCACAGTATCCATCAGAGGTGTCTCATAACTACTCTCTGAAACTGGTCTACCTTGTAAGTGGAGTGCTTGTGACTGAACGCAGCCCTTCCTCCACAGCTCAAACCTAGTATATGTTTTATCAGATAAAGTGTGAAGATTATATAAGCCCTTGGCAGGGGAGCATTCTTTATTCCAACTTTTAACTATGTCCAGAAAAATGGCAAAATGTGTCATTGTTCCTAAAGCCATCTGGTTACAATCTACCTGCATAGATAGGAGAAGGGGCCACCTTCATTCGTCCTAGGTCATCTCACAAAGGTAGTCTCTCTGGATGCCCCACTGCCTTCCAAATGAGGAGGACTTTATGGGAGCTAAGAATACAGATATTCATTTCTTAAGAAATGAGTCTATGAATTGGGAAGACTTTTATATCCAGTACAGCATTCTAAGAGCTTGCCTGAGTTGGGTAAACACAGATGACTTTATGGATTCCCTTCTAAAGTGTTCTAAAACTTAAAGAAAAAGAACTCCCTGGGTTTCGACTTAGTCATCTGCCTCAGGGATAAACCTTTATGGCATATTTCTATACTTATTTAAGGTAGTAAAGCAATGATTCTCTCCCCCCCCCTCTCTGTCTCTCTCTCTCTCTCTCTCTCTCTCTCTCTCTCTCTCTCTCTCTCTCTTTCTGTAGTCATAAATGAAGTGCTGTGCTCCAGATCTCTGATAATAGCTGCTGTCCGTATGATGCCATCAGGCACCTCCACAATCACCATCACACTATCCCATGGGCAGATTAAAAAAAAGAGAGAGACTAGACAGAAAAGCAGGGGACACTTCCACTTTGTGCAGTCCTCATCATTACCATGATGGCTGTCCAGATACTAAAGACTTTACTAGCCTATTCACAGAGCAGAGCTGCAGACTTCCCGAGAAGCCATCACTTTGGTTTCACAGAGATTCTATGAGTCTGCAGTTTTCATTTTCAGCCAAGACATGCAGCCTTTATCCTTCAGTCAGCCTGTGTCAGAAGCAGGATAGCATTTAAGGAGTTGACTGGGTTTGTTTTCTCCACTTTGCTGATTATTAGATTTCAAAGCTTTTAATTCTGAAGATTTTTTCAAATAATTAGTTAATTGGAGTCTGAATATGTGATGATTTATTGATATGCCAGGCTCTAACACTAATCACAGGAAAAATTATTTCTTGCCTCTTTCTGTTTATCCTTCTCTCACTTCTTCTTCTTCTTCTTCTTCTTCTTCTTCTTCTTCTTCTTCTTCTTCTTCTTCTTCTTCTTCTTCTTCTTCTCTCTCTCTCTCTCTCTCTCTCTCTCTCTCTCTCTCTCTCTCTCTCTCTCTCTGGCTATTTCTTTGTCTGTCTGCATGCATACCACTCTCTATAACCCTATATCCTTATGAGTATGGTCCAAGTCTTCAAGTAGCACCTTGACACTGTAGTAAGAGTGCTACTAGATAATTGATACTTTCTTGCCACTATAGAAAAACAATGCTCATTGACTTATAAAATCTGCTAGACTGAGCCTTTATTAAGTTCTCCAACTTCTCCAACTGCCACATGAGGGAGAGGGACACACACACACACACACACACACACACAAACGTATGCGTGTGAGGAACAGAGACAGAAAGACAGTAGTGATCCTATTATTTGATGATAATATTCTGTTCATAGGCTTAATTAAAGTGCCCAAGGTGTAGGATGGCCAGAGTAGAATGACCAATGTGTTGGTCTATTATAAATTATCTGGAAAGAATATCAGTTCCTTATTCCGCTTAGCAGATAATGTTTCTTATGAGTGGCCTGTGATCCAGAGTTGTGTGAAGTAATGTTTATATACCAGTCCAGAAACAGTGAATCCCCAAAGTGTGCTAAATTCAGAATCTTCCACTAATTCATGGAAACAAGCTGATTGTAACTCATTTCTTCTGTCAAGCACAAAATATTCACCAATATACCAACATCATAGGTTTTTAGATCATTCTTTGATTTCTTTTTTTTTTTTTTTGTTTTTTTTGGTTTTTTTGAGACAGGGTTTCTCTGTGGAGCCCTGGCTGTCCTGGAACTCACTCTGTAGACCAGGCTGGCCTCGAACTCAGAAATCCGCGTGCCTCTGCCTCCCAGAGTGCTGGGATTACAGGTATGCGTCACCACCGCCCAGCAATTCTTTGATTTCTAATAGTTACAAAAATGGACCTTGATCCACATGCTATAGAGTTCTACAAGTGGGTGCTAAACTGAGTGTATTAGATGCAAATATATATTATCAAAAATATAGTTTATCAGAAAGACCATACACCCATAGTTTATTAAGAATATTTTGATGGTTGCTGCTTCTAGCTCCTTTCATATTTGTTAGGCAAATGCATGTCTGATATAATGAATGTCTACCCCTTGCTCTGTCCCCAAAGAGTAGGTCTGCCATTAGCACTCATCTGTGCAAGGAACTAGTGTGGTGAGTTTACATATCTGCCTTCAGTGTACTTGCAGCCTCGCTGGTGAGAGGTCTTTAACCTGTGAAATATAGAGAATTTTGTGAAAATAGATAGAAGCACTTAAAACTCTGATGGTGATGAATTGATAAGTCTGATGGGAAGGACTTGGTCTAATGGCTTAAATGAGGTGCCGTGTTTCCTGCCAGTGACTATTCAATACCTACTTATCCACTCACAGAGAAACGAGGCTCATTACCTTATCTCTGATAGTTCCCAGAGAGCAGAGGGCAAGCCTTCCAAAGCACTCCCCATTCTTCTCACACACTGTGGGCTCAATTAACATTTCTTGTTATAGACTGTTTATTGGCTGCTGTTTGATCCGGTTGTTTTTGCTGCACACAAAAGCCACAGAGTCAGCTGGAGAAGTGCTTCGGGTATTCAACTCTCTCTTAATCAAAGCAGAGATAGAATTCTAATAAAAAAAAATCTTTAGAACAATTTATAAAGCTCAGCTCTAAGAATGAGAGAGAAAAGTGAGAGTCACTTGGCTCTCAATCTTTCTGTTAGAACGGTCTTTTTAGTCTGTTAGTTTCTTTACAAAACTATTAGATTCTCATAGTTGATCAGACTCCCGATTGTGCCTACCAAGAATTTGTTTGTGTAAATTATTTGCTAAAGGAGATTTGGCTGTGAGGCCAGTGTTACTTAGTTTTGCATGGTGCATTTTGAATCGGTAGTACATGATGTTCAAGCGAAGCCTACAGTCCTTATTTTTTATATCTTATTCTCCCCCATGGACAGTGCCTATCAGATTCTGTTCATTCCTTCTCACCAGTGTCTTAAATTTGTGTTCTCTCCACCCACATTTTCAGCATCTTAGCCTTGGCCCTTCTCACAGTTTGTATAACAGTCACAAGCTACCTCTCTGGGTTAATTTACAGTCTAACTCCTGTCTGCCTCCTCTACACTCTGTAAAGCCCAACAAGGGCTTAAGGGTGTCAACTCTGACTGGGATGTGTTGAGTAATCTATTGGCTTCAGAGTATAGCATGGACCTTCAGTAAAGTGTGGCCTGGTCTGACCCACCTTCTCTGCCTTACATCCCTCTGTGTGTCTGTGTCTGTGTCTGTCTTCCTGTTCCTCTATCTCCCTCAGTGGATTTCTCTCTGTCTCCATATCCCTCTATACTCTCTCTCTCTCTCTCTCTCTCTCTCTCTCTCTCTCTCTCTCTCTCTCTCTGTGTGTGTGTGTGTGTGTGTGTGTGTGTGTCTGTCTGTCTGTCTCTCTCTCTCTCACTCTCCCAATACATATATATATATGTATATATGTATACCATATACACACATGCTTTTACATTAATTAACTGTGTCAGCACTATACTTATTTTCCTAAAGAATTTTCACACTTGGCTTTTTTCTTTCTCTTTTTTCTTTACTTGTTGGTAAAATCCCTGTTCATTTTTAGAACTCAGACCTTTATCTTATCTTCTTGTATCTTTCTCTGGTCCCAAGAATGGTTTTCATGTCCCATGTAAATGATCTTAGAGCCTATGTGCTAATAGACGTGGTCTTAGCAGTGAACACCCTGTCATGAAAGCAACTGCTAACCTCTTCATTTCTACCAAGGGATGTATCTAGACATTCCCAGTAGCAGATTCTTTGTGCTTATTTTGCCAGTATTTGCCAAACAAATGGAGTTAAGTTGGAAGAACTCTTTTTTTTTTTTTTTTTTTTTTTGGAAAAAAAGAGAGTCAAAATCCAGTTCTTCACAGTAACACAACTTCTGAACATGCATCCAAACCAGATGAAATCACCACCTGCCAAACATTTCTGTATGCCTTTTTTCATTGCAGGATCATTACCAATGACAAGTTATGTAAACAAGTTAAGTGTCCGTCCAAGAAGAAATAGCTAGACTTAGTAGCACATGCACTCAGGTAGGAAGTATATCATGTTTCAGGTAAGCCAAATTGCATAGTGAAACTCTGTCTTAATATACAAGAAGGAAGGAAGAATGGAAGGAAGGAAGGAAGCTAATAAAGGAACAAAATATTATTTTGCTATGAAAAATAAGATTGTGTTCTTTGCCTAGTTGAGATGATTCCAGAGAACATTGTGTTATGTGAAATGAGCCAATATAGACAACAGTGCTCAATATCACATGTCTGTAGCTTCTTATTAAAAATGCTCAGGGGGAATAGGTATAGTAAAAGAGACCAGAAAAGCAGTTCATATAGGAGAGATGACAGGTGTGGGTCAAGTTTTTTTTTCACCCTTAATGCATCATACATGTGAGAACAAGTTTAAAAATTTAATGTACATGATAAGGAAATTAGTGATAAAAATTGTGTTGTAGTTTGGTTTGTTGTTAAATGAGTAGATTTTGGCTTACCTTGCTTCAGAAAGAGTAACTATGTGAGATGAGAGCTATATCAAATTATTTCATTTGTCTTTTGTCTTACTTCATGTACCCCATAACACCAAATCGTAAACTTTATAGGCAATGACATTTATTCTTCCAGACCCGAGCAGCTCTTTAGACCCTGAGTGGAGGGCTGTGGGGGCCATGCCCCTGTCACAGGTACTGCCCCACATCCTTCCAGTTTAAGACATGGAACTCAGTATTTTAAAAGGGACTGTGCCTCTAGCTAAGACTTCCCAGCCATGTATTCAAGCTTTTATCTTTACTTATTTTTTGAAGACTTACTTTTATTTCTAATTAAATACACATGCATAAAGTCACAGTGGAGTCCTGATGAAGGTCTCGCATGGCACTGGAGATAACAGGCTGTGGCCAGTCACCTAGATATGAGAGCCAGGAACCGAACTCCAGTCATCTGCCCCTTCTTGCTCTCAGTGCTGAGCTGGCTCTCTATCTCAAATTTTGTCTCCCATTCACAGTCATCTGAGTCTTTCTGATGTGTGTTCCATAATTCATGTCTGTGCTATACCAACATTGGGAGAAAATTGGTTCTCTGGTTTTAGACTTAAGAGTCCCAGTATGTAGCCAACAAGGGGAGCTTCACAGCTTCCCTACAAAGGTAGAACATCTTTTCTAAGAAGGTAGTAGGCACCCATCCAAAAGATCGGCTGACATAGTGCCTTTCCTATGGTATGACATTTTGTTCTTTTATTGCTGTCCTTTAATGAACATGGTTTCCAACTCAACCTTTTCTCCTTTATTGTTGTGCTTTCCTTCCTGTTGCTGCCTTCCTGTGCTGGAATTGCATATAGTCATTTGTTAACAACACTGTTCTAAAGTACCTTTCCATTTTAAATCCATTATTTGAGAGGCAAATTCTAAATAGTCAGCAGCCTTTTATTTTTATTCTCTTAGTACCTTATCTATCCTTTATGACATATTATAGATTTCATGTTTATAATCAGTATCTCAATCTACTATGTTTTAAAAATTATTAGTTATCTTAAACTTTACTTTTGAAGATGAAAAATATACTAAGTGCTAATAATTATCATGATGCCTTCATGATATCTGTGCCTTAAATAGAAATGTATGTTTTCACTGAAATGAATTGCACATGCCAGCATATGTGTACCATATGTCAAACATACATAGTTTTGTTGCATTGCTCTTTCCATGTGATGCCCAGACCCAAACTGTACCTTTAATCACAAGACATACAAGGCACGTTGCAAGTCTGTCACATAATTACTGCATGAACGCCTTGTCACTTTCAGTCATGAAGCATTGAAGAAATGTGTATCCTCATTAATCCTCAGAAATATCAGAATGGACCTTAAGGGTCAGGAAATTGGGTGCAGGTAGGTCAAGTCAATCGGCCAAAATAATAATGTAAGCAAAATCAAGATCAGCTTGAAACTTGAAGAATTGTTCTGCATTTCCATAGTAAACAAAGACCAAGAAACAGATCTAAAAGGCAGTGCTAACATTGTGACAATAATGTTTTAATATATTCTCTAATGATTTTCTCTGGGCCAAATGATGAATGTTATTAACTTGGGTTTTGCATAAATAAGTAGATTTTCCTTTATTTCCTCCATGGATACTTTATGAAAAGATTATGATTGAATATCTCTTCTTTGAAATCATAAATTATGTTTGTTGATAAGAATTTGTAACTTGTAACAGTAAAAATCAAAGATACTTTGAAATTTTTACCACCTTTCAGTGTATTTACATAATGATGATAAAAGGAATGTTAAAAAACAAAAAAAACCAAATTTTCCTTTTTTTGTTATAAGGTTATTCATTAAAACAGTACACCTTTCAATAGTTTAGTTGCTATTACTTTCTTACTAATAAATTATCATTCATTATTTTATATAATAATATGGACTAGCCATATCTTTTCCTTGCACACTAATTTTTAATTAATTGTTTTTAATTTTTAAATTAATTTTAATTAAATTAATGGAAATTCACATCATTTTTTATGGGCAGTGGAAATAGGTAAAGAAGGATCATGAAATAGGAAAGAATTCAGAAGAGAGAGGGAAGGAAACGCGCACATCTGCATTAGTGGAAACTTCTATGCTAAATTACAGTCACTCCTCTGTAGTTGTTGAATAAGACTCATTTAATGCTTGCATAGGCTAGAACCAGTCAGCACACTGGGCTCCACTCTGACACCTTTAAATAAAGTGCTAACTTAAATCCATTGTAGCACAGAATAGCTTATGGCCCACTCACAATAGCTTTCCCTCCCAAATCTACTCACAAAGGCCTCATAAATGTTTGCTGGGGTGTTGTATTTAAAAACACTGAGGATAAATATGTGAAAGGGCATTGCTAATGACCAAGCAAAAGTGAACTGTAAAATAGCTCTGATGAATGCTATTTTATCACCTTTATCACACAAGCTGTACTCTTCAAATAGAGCTGGCTAAAGAGAAAGGAGATATATGATAACAGCAAATGAGCTGTTAGGGTGTGAGCGCCTGTGCCTGTGCATGTGCATGTGTGTGTCTTTCGCATGAGTGTGGGAATTTGCATATGGTTTGTGTGTGTGTGTGTGTGTGTGTGTGTGTGTGTGTGTGTGTCTGTGTGTGCACATTTGTAAAGCAAATGCTATTTGCAAACTAAGAGCCATAGCTGCTGAACAGAAAAGAACCGCATTCAACAGACACATCTGCCAGACAAATCTGGGGTTCTGATTGAGATGTCTTAGTCTCAAAATGACTAGATTGCTTTTAAAAGCACTACTTCTCCAATGTTTGTATTTCACTCTTTGATCGAATATGTCAAGCGAGGAAGAAAATGGTCATTTATTTCTTTTGAGCACAGGAAGAAAAGGATTTACATTAAATAGCAGTCATCATTGACATCCATGAAAGTTCCCAAGTATTTATCAACATGCTAGGCTTGCAATAGTAATTTACTTAATCAGACTCACATCTTCAGTAACTTTGAAGCCTCCAGCCCGGAAGTGGTAGACTTATTCTAAGCTGGGGCCAGCTGATCAAATGGACATGTGGGTATATAATTGTCAGAAAATGTCCTTGTGCCTGATGAGGGCCATAGCTTAGAATGAAAACAGTCCTGTTAGTACTTCCACGGCATATGAGGAGACAGCTCTACATTATTAGTGAGATTACACTGGGCATGGATGGTTGGCTGTCTTGATCATTTGCAGCCCAATTCTGAAGTCATTGATGGGGTCACTGGGCTGCCCAATTCAATTCAGTCATTAAGACAACTGGAGGAACCAGACTGTAAAATGGTTGCTCTGGTTATTTCTTAATGATGTAATTGCATTGACCTCAGAGAGATCCAATTAATTGCTGGGCAATTGGTAACTGCGGTGGTCTCACCAATAAACTCCGCTGCCAGTAAGGAATTTGAATTGTCTATAAACCTCTTCGATTAATTTTTCAACTTGCTATTACCAAACTAGAAATGATAGTGCCGGCTTAATTCTGTTTTGTCTTGCTTTCTGGATCCCTTATACACATCACATTCCTTAAATGTGTACTCATTTATCTCTTTAATTTAAATGTACTTTATGAGATTACAGTAATATTGGATGCTATCTTAAGAAATGGCTATTTTACCTGCCTGCATAAGTTTCCTTACCAAACATTGTAGGCTCGCAGAGATTGGGAATGTGATTCACTGTGTTCTAGAACACTAGGGAAAAGGTAAAGCTAGATGAAAGTTACAAGTCTACGAGAAGGGAAAGAATAGTATTTCCTTCCATGCTGATCTGGGAAGCTCGCTGCAAAGTATTTACAGTCTTCAGATCATAGCAAATCCAAAGAGTGATCTTCTTCACTGAGTGTCCTCTGGACTGTGTGGTAGCTGAGAATGGAGCCATAAGCAAGGAGATGATTGCTACAATGCCTGGAGGAATCAATGAAAAGCCAAGGAGAACTTCAGCTTTTCACCTACCAGGAGAAACCATAGCAATTCCCCCTTTAAAAAAAAATATGTACTGACACACGCACTTGGCTAGATCCCTGCATCAATTTAATTCACTACATCCATTACTACTCAATTATTCCTGGAATAGGCCATGAATGTTTGTTCAGTAAGTAAAGAAACACTTTCTTATATGAATGTCACTCTATGAATAGTTAACTCCAAAAAAAGCATAAAAGGAGAGACAAAGTCCTATACTTTTACTTATTTTAAGAAAATAACAAATTTATAAATGACTTTAAAATTAGGTTATAGGTAGTAATAAGTTTCCCTAGGTGGTTTTAATACACAACACTGGACCCTTTAACCCCAGGATTTCCCTTTCTGCTTTATTCTCTAGTCCTTCTTATGCTTTTTCCCTTAAGGATTCTTTTTCCAGTCATGTGGGTCCCTTTCTAGATTCTTCTCCTTTAACCATATTTCTTCCCTGTCCTCTACAGATATGTTTAACAATTAGAAGCTAGGATTCACATTTGATAGAAAATATTTTTTCTGAACATGGCTTTCCTTGCTTAGAAAGATGTTTACTAACACCATCTATTTATCTTTCTAAAAATTTTGTCATTTCTTTTTTTGTGAATGAATAAAATATCACTGTATATGAGTACCACATTTTTATTATTTTATTCATTCATTGTCTCATTCATCTGCTGATGGGTACCTAGGGCAATTCCGTTTGCTGACTACTGTAACAATATAAGCAATAAACATGGGTGAGTAGGGGAATCTCTGGTAGGATGTAGAGTCCTATGGGTGCATTGCTAAGAATGAAATAGCTGGGTCATATGGTGGATCTAGACAAGAAAGTTGCTAAGTTGGTTGACAGAATCATTTTATTGGAAGAGAATATTTGGAATATGCAAGAAAATTTCAGTAAGGAAATAGTGATAATGGAAATAGGAATTCTGGAAATCAATCTAACAAACACACAAGGAAACAGCTTTTGAGATAATCTCCATCACCTGTAACTTCAGAGTAACTTCAGATCATAGACAGATGCCAGTTAGAGCCAATGTCCTCATTAAAATAAATAAAGGGAAATGAAATAAATAGAATTTGAGAGAGATTAGTGATATTACTGTTTTTTTTTTTCATGAACTACCTACACTAAAAGGTAGTCTTACCTGTTCTTTTCTATCAAGTGGAACCTTGTTACTGCTTTCTGACCAGTGTAAACATAAAATTCTGGAGAACTCTAAGCACCCTTCTCCTGTGCTGAAATGTTTGATCTTAAAAACACTCCTTTTTAGACCACAATTACCATGGCATGTCAAGCTTAGACCACAGGAAGATGCTACACTCAGACAGTCTGGTTAAAGGCAAAACCTAAAACCTTAGCTCCACTGAGATCCAAGCTGATCTCTGTCAACCTACATAATTGTAGAGATGGCAAAAATGGTAGTTTTAAACCTTCAAGATTGTATTGCTAGAAGAAGGCATGCTTCTAGCAATAAAAGTGTGCACCAGTAGCATGCATGCATTCACCTGTGTAAGTATCAGTAACTCCCATTACTTGAGGAAAGCTAAATCTGCATGTCCTATACTTTGGATGTTAAAATAGTCTTTCTTTTATGTGTGATGGCCACAGTAGGTGAACAGTTATATATGCAGATATAGGCCTTTAATTTGGTCAATGAAAATTATTAAAAATATCTTTATGTACAACATATTGTGTTGTAATGTACTTCTTTACTTTTAAAATCAACTCTGCTCAAATCCAACTTCATAGTCACAGAATTACACCTCTGCCAGAGCCATAATATCAGCTAATTATTTACACAGTTACAATGAAATACAGAGATCTTCATAAGGCGGCAGAACTTATCTTAAAGTCTCTGTGATTACTATGAAATAGCACATATTAAACCTTAGCACTAATGAGAAATACAGGATTCTGTCATTTTTAATTTAAGGAAATAGTTTATATTGATTAACCCTGCATGTCAACATATGCATTCAGGAAAACATGTCGTGTGGCATTATATTCAGAAGCATTACACTCACTTCCAATTTTGCTTCACAATGCTAAGGTGGCTCTATATATAATGGAGTAACCCTAAGGGCAGAAGAGTAGCTAGGGGAGAAAAATAAATAAAAGAAAGACAGGTCTGAAAAACCTACTGCAGGCATAGTTCCACCTATATGTGCATTTAATCATGAATTTAGGGGTTTTGGAGGGTTTTTCCTATGTCTATAAAAACCTGGATTTGGGGTTGGTGAAATGGTTCAGTGGGTAGAGGCTGTTTGATTCCCAGAACATTTATGGTGGAGGAGAGAACCATCTACAAGCAGTTGTTTTAGAACTCCACACAGGAAATGTTTGTGAGCATAATACATAAATATAAAATCATCAAAATGTCTATTTTGCTAAGAATTAAATATTTTATGAATAAATATTTCCAATGCTCCTGAGTGGAAAAATCTCAACTATTATTATTCCTATGAAATTATGTTATTTCCAAGTCAGTGAATTTGTTTTCTGCCAATTACATGATGCTCAATGTTATATTTGAACACAACTTATTTCATTGAATCACTTTTGTCCAAGCTGCTGAGAATAATGCCTCCCATGTCCTATATCTACAAAATGTGTAAGAGAAGTATTTCCAATGGGTACTAAGAGAAAATATGCAGCAGATTCATGTGATAGGAAGTTTATCTGTGACACACAGTTTTTAGCTCTACCATCTCTGCTAGGGCCGTCTAAAGTTCTCAGCATTTTTAATAACAAAAACCATGGCTGAGACATGAACTTTAGCTCTTAGAGCATTAACATGTTCTAGAAATAATGAACAGTGAATGGAATAATGAGTGACTTAAGTTGTGCTTGTCAATACTAATGAGACTAGAAAGTTCTGGCTTATGGTAAATGGTGAACTAATTGTCTTTAAAATAGTAGACTTTTTTTTTTTTTGACTCTCCATTTCTTGAAAGCAATGTTCTTTAGGGATCATTTTTAAAGTCATTGTCTTCTTCATGGACAGAACCTACATTGCAACACTCAGCGGAGTCACATAAATTTTTCAAAGACAGGAAATAAAACCACAATGTCAACGTTTCAGAGAGAACTTCAGCTGGTCAAAGATGAAATTTTAAGAATATTCCGAATGTTTATGCAATTAAGAGGAGTTCTCCAGGGGTTATTTGTATATCAAAATTATTGTCTTGAGTCAACTGTTTAAGATCATTAAGCATCTGCAGTTCCTTTGCCTATGACATTAAAGAAAGCATATTTTTGCATAGTGCTGCCTTGATAAGAATGTTGCGGGAAGGTGCTTCAAACATAATCTTAAACGGTTAGGTCTTCCTGGTAATGTTGCCAGCTGCAATGGGGAAGAAAATGTACTTGTGCGTAGCTTTAAAAAAAGGAATATGCATTTTCCTTGTTTAGTGCATTCCTATCCTATGCCATTGTAAGAATGGAGCACTGGGGCAGGCTGGAAGAGGTTTACAGAATTAAAAGATAAAATGATCCATCTAAGGAAGTTTCCATAGTTAACTCTCATTAACAGGTTTGCAATCACACTGGCTTCTAATGGCAATATTACAGCTGCATTGAATTCTGACATGCTGTGTAGAGGCTGAACTCACTTGCACTTTGCAGAAAGTCATTCAATATCCATGGATTTGAAATCTCCTTTGCAGAAGAGAAAGTTCATCTGCCTGATTGATGGCATTGTTGAGCCAGTGATAGACCAGCTTGGTCCACCCGCACCTGCCGTCTAACATATGAATGACAGACTTGAGGTCATGCAGGAATGCAAATAAAGTTTCAGTTAGAGAGGTGTAGAATATGGTGACAATGTTAATTCCTATGTATGCATACTTAAAAATTGCATCAGGAACAGATTTTAAATGTTTCATCACCAAATATGTGCTATGCAGTGATAAATGTTACTTAACATCATTATTCTAAATTGCATATGTATATCAAAATACCACACTCTAAGCCATTAACACAACCATTTTTTTTTTTTTTTTTTGCTGTTGTTCATTAAAACAAATACAATTCTGGGCAACACTTAACTGAAACTTAGAACTTGTATTATTCTGTTTTCTTTTTAGTTATACATTTCTCCAACCTATATTAAAGTAGAAGAAACTCAGATGTTCAGTTTAAACTTAGGCCTCTTTTGTGCCTGAAGTACCACTTTCTGCCCTCAAAATCATTAAATCCCACTCTAGTTCGTAGGTGCAAGGTAACAAATGGTTGACATTTGTCTTTAGGGGAAGGAAATTAGATTTCTGCCAAATTAAAGCCATGAGCAAATGTCAGAATTAGGATCCGTTAGTTAAGTGAATTTGTAATTCCATTTAAAAGTACAATGTTTTCTGAGTGGTTTTTAATGTCGTGTGCTGCAGTGTGCATGCCCATTGGTGCACTGGATGAGTTGAGGGCATTCCAAAGTGCCATCTAAATGATGGGCTTTCTATTATACTTCCAACTGTTGAGCATCTGCAGTCACCTATTATCTATGTTCAGCAATACACTATGTTTTCACTAAAAAAAGGTGGAGTTGCATATAGTAGGCACGTTGTATCTGCTGCATAAAGAGTAAGATGAATGGCTAGAATCAGTGCTTTCAAACTAGAACAGATTTTTTTCCTTTTATAGAAAATGAATTTTTTCTTCCATATATTAATTACAGTCTCCCAACCTCTACACCTCTCAGTTTTCCCCCATCTCCCCTCCCACCCAAATCTATACCTTTTATGTCTCTCATTAGAGAACAGGCTTCTACAGGATAATAATAAAATAAAATAAGAAATGATCAGATGAAACAAAGACTCACACAACAGAATAGGACAAAACAAAGGGAAAGAAAGGAGCCCAAGAAAAGGCACTAAGATATACAATTCTGAGTTCATGTGTGTGTTGATCCTGTTGATTTGGAGAGCCTTGTTTCCTAGGTATCTCTCATCCCTTCCAGCTCTTATATTTTCTCTGCCTCCTCTTACTTAGGGTTCCCTGAGCCTTCATGGGGGAACTTTGATGGAGACATCTCATTTACGGACAAGCATTCCAAGGTTCTCATCCTACATATTGTCTGGCTGTGGGTCTCGGTATTTGTTCCTGCAGGAAGAAACATCTCTAATGATGACTGAGCAAAGGCACTGATCTATAAGTGTAGAAGAATGTCATTAGGGGTTATCTTAGTATATTCCTTTATTAGAATAGTGATATTAGGTTTTACACGGCATCCCTAGGCTATCTGGTCTAATGTTCTTGGTCACCCAAACGGCATGGGATCCAGGTTCTTTTTTGTGGAGTAGGCTTTAAGTCAAATAAGAGATTGGTTACACATACAAGCTTTGTGCCCCATTATATTTCCTTGCAGGCAGGATACCACTACAGATCAAAATGTTTGTATATGGGCTGGTATTTACATTTCTCCTTTGATAGTGTGCACAACACCCTCCTGTACCAAAGACACTAACATATAGGGATGAAGGCTTTATGTAGGCACCAACTCAAAGTGTAGGTGTTGTCAGTTTGTGGAAGCAGCCTATAATCATAAAAAAAGCCTGGGTTGTTTTGGGGTTCCTTTGGCATTAAAAAAGCATTAAATATAACCTATTCCCAGTGCTTGAAGCTTCTTGGTGAGAAGAGATGTCCATTTGGGGTTATGATTCCCCCATTATTTGGCTAAGCCATTTAGATCATCTTCATATAAGTATATAATTTAGAAAACTTCTACTGTTTTAGGTGTTTTTCTTTTTTACCTAAATGGCCCTTCATTTTAGCTGTCTCTCCCCATATTCCCTCCCCCATCCTCCTCTTCCCTTGTATACCCATGCCATTCTCCCATTCCCTCCCTCCCTCTCCCGTCTTTCCATGCTATCTATTCTAATTCACATTTATAGGAATAAGTGAATATTACTTACCATGTTTGTTTTTCTGGGTCTGGGTTACCTTGCTCAGGATGGTATTTTTTAGTTTCAGGCATTTACCTGCAAATTTCATTGGGTATTGCTGTTTGTTGTTGTTGTTGTTGTTGTTTAAAGTCTGGGTAATACTCCTTTGTATAAACGTACCACATTTTCTTTATCCATTTTTCTTATAAGGGACGTCTAGGTTCTTCTCAATTCCTGGCTATAATGAATAGGCACTATATTAACGTAGTTGAACAAGTGTTTCTATGAGATGATAATGTGTCCTTTGGGTACATGCATAAAAATGGTACAACTGGATCTTGATGTAGATCCACTGTCAGGTTTCTAAGGAGCTGCCATACTGATTTCTGTATACATAGTTGCTGTGTGTGTTTGCACTCCCACCAGTAATGGATGACTGTTCCCCCTTGCTCCACATTCTTGCCAGCATAAGCTGTAATTATTTTCTTATTCTCATGAGTATAAGATAAAATCTCAAAGTAATTTTTATCTGCATTTCCAGGATAACTAAGGGCATTGAACGCTTCTTTTTTATTGGATATTTTCTTTATTTACATTTCAAATGTTATCCCCTTTCCAGGACTTCCCTCCAGAAGCCCTCTATCCCATCCCCCTCCCCCTGCCTCTGTGAGGGTGCTCCCCCCCACCCAACCACTCCCACCTTCCCGCCCTGACATTCTCCTACACTGGGGCATCAAGTATATTTCAGCTATTTGAGTTTCAGCATTTGAGAAGTCTCTGTTTAGAACTATACCTCGTATTTTAATTTGGTCATTGTTTTTTTGTTTGTTTGTTTTTTTGATCTACAGTTTTTTATTTTCTTATATATTTTGTATATTAGCCCTGTGTTGGCAATTGGTAAAAGCTTTTCCCATTCTGTGGGCTGCCACTTTGTCCAAATGACAGTGTCCTTTGACATACAGAAGTTTTCAGCTTCACGAAGTCCCATTTATTAGTAGTTGACCTTAGTGTCTGTACTGATGATGTTCTGTTCAGAAAGTCATTTCCCATCACAATGAGCTCAAGGCTAGTCCTCACTTTCTGTCTATCAGGTTTAGTGCATTTGATTTTATGTTGAGGTTTTTGATCCATTGGAACATCAGAAGAATGATAAGTATGGATTTATTTGTATACTTCAATATTAAGCTATCCAGTCTGACCATCACCAGTTTTTGAAGATGCTGTCTTTTTTCCAGTGTATTTTTCTAACTTTTTTTTAAAAGAAAGATCAGTTATCCATAGGTGTGTGGATTTATATCTGAGTCTTCATTTCAATTCCATTGATCAATGTGTATGTCAAACCAGAAAATATTTTAAGATCAAGAATATATGGTTTATAAATACTCTGCCATATCTTAATAAACATGGAAGATTATTTTAAAAAGTTGATGTTTCACATGCCTATTGCTTCAAAAAATAATTTTCCTCAATTATGTTCAATTATAATTCAATAAAAGTTACCTGCACATACAGCAGCATGTAAATAGAATACATTGATTGATTACTCATAGATTGTTATAAAAAAATGAATAAACTGGGAACTAAGTGGAAACACATCTGAAAGTGAAAGGTTTTCATCTACTTTGGAATGCATTCCTAGAATTTATAGTATTTATGTAGATGCAAAACCATCTTTTTTCTTCTATACAATGAAATTCATTGTAACTCCTTGTCAATAAAACTGCACATTTCATGTATCTGCTCATGTTTTAATTAGTCCTCTAATACCAGCTAAATTGACTAGTTAGGGAAACCATGAGCAGGAAAAAATACAGAAGAAGAAGGAGGAAGAGGAGAAGGAAAGAAGAAGAAGAAGAAGAAGAAGAAGAAGAAGAAGAAGAAGAAGAAGAAGAAGAAGAAGAAGAAGAAGAAGAAGAGAGAAGAAGAAGAAGAAAGGAGAAGGGGAGGAGGAGGAAGCGTTGGAGAAGGAGGAGGAAGGAGGAGAAGGAAGAGGAGGAGTTGGAGGAGGAAGAGGAGGAAGAGTTGGAGGACGAGGAAGAGGAGGAAGAGTTGGAGGAGGAGGAGAAAGAAGAAGAAGGAAGAAGAAGAAGAAGAAGAAGAAGAAGAAGAAGAAGAAGAAGAAGAAGAAGAAGAAGAAGAAGAAGAAGAAAAAGAAGAAGAAGAAGAAAAAGAAGAAGAAAAGGAAAATGAGGTATAGTGTCATCTCCTCGGGCTATAGAAATCATCAGTTGTTTAAATAAGAACTGTAATCTGCTAGCCACTCCCATGACCAGCAAGTTATCTTAAAGATGCTCTGTGTTTCAAGATTTTGGCAAGTATGCCATTGATCTTCTTTACATTAGACTGTGCAATCAACAACCATTCACTCATACTTTACTTACTGAAAATAAATTTTTCCAACTGTCAGACATGCAGAAAAAGAGTATCCTGTAGTTGTCTTTCAGATTCTATCTGGTGAGGATGGTGTACAGGAGACAGAGATAAGTGAACAGAAAGTTGAGAATAAAAGCCACAGCTGAGCTACAGAGTGAACATGTGAAAATGCAGGAAGCAGGTCTCCTGAGAAAACTGAGGTTACATCACAAATTGAATCCTAGGATATTTTAAAGGATGGGATGCTGAAGGAAAAATGAGCAGAAAATGTTTTAAGTTTTAGTCTCCATAGCAGCAAGATAAAATCATAGCATGTTCCAGAATTTGCAGGCAGGTATCCTGCATAGATTTGAATAGAGCCAGCCATCCAAAGGCCTTGTAATCTCAGGAGGGTGTGGGTGTGAGAATTTTGGGACTGGTTGGTGTAGGAACAAATGTTTTCTCCCTTCTGTATCTGTGTTCAAAACTAACCTTCCCCAATCAGTATGGCCCTACTTAGTTAGCACAGAGAATCACACACACTGCCAATAAACACAGCCCTGTCAGGAAATCCATGTAAATATCCATGCTGCTATAGGTATACAAAATATTCTGATCAGGGTTTTGTCATTGTCTCACTATTGTCCATTCATATACTTTTGACCCCAGTAGAATGATAGTGCATTAAACACCACGAGACAAGCAAGAGTAAGAACACACAAAATGTCATAGCAGAGGAGAGAAAGTACTCTGAAAAGACAGTTTTTAAAATTGACTTTGGAGGACCCTTTTGGCTGTGTGTGGACTGTGAAATAAAATTAAAACAAAAGCAGACAATCTGGGATCAGAAGACACAGGCCTGTGTGGTTTGTTGTTGAATGTGGAAAATTTTGAACCTTAGTTATTTATGTGCTTAAATAAGAAAGCAACATCCATCAAATGAGATCATGCATATTAAAATTTTACAGACCATAAAGCTTTATGCAAATAGTTATCTGCATATACCATAGGTACACACATGCATAGAAGCATGCAAACACACACACAGGTGTGGGGTTGGGGTGTTAATTTCTTTTTTTTTTTTTTTGAATGTACCACATTTCCTTTTTTCCTTTATCCTTTCTTCTGTTGAAGGACACCTAGGTTGTTTCCAATTTCTATACCCAGATTCTTTTTCTTTTTTTTTTCTTTTTTTTTATTCGATATAATTTATTTACATTTCAAATGATTTCCCTTTTCTAGCCCCCCCCTCCCCGAAAGTCCCGTAAGCCCCCTTCTCTTCCCCTGTCCTCCCTCCCACCCCTTCCCACTTCCCCGTTCTGGTTTTGCTGAATACTGTTTACTGAGTCTTTCCAGAACCAGGGGCCACTCCTCCTTTCTCCTTGTACCTCATTTGATGTGTGGATTATGTTTTGGGTATTCCAGTTTTCTAGGTTAATATCCACTTATTAGTGAGTGCATACCATGATTCACCTTTTGAGTCTGGGTTACCTCACTTAGTATGATATTCTCTAGCTCCATCCATTTGCCTAAGAATTTCATGAATTCATTGTTTCTAATGGCTGAATAGTACTCCATTGTGTAGATGTACCACATTTTTTGCATCCAAACTTCTGTTGTGGGATACCTGGGTTCTTTCCAGCATCTGGCAATTATAAATAGGGCTGCTATGAACATAGTAGAACATGTATCCTTATTACATGGTGGGGAGTCTTCTGGGTATATGCCCAGGAGTGGTATAGCAGGATCTTCTGGAAGTGAGGTGCCCAGTTTTCGGAGGAACCGCCAGACTGCTTTCCAGAGTGGTTGTACCAATTTGCAACCCCACCAGCAGTGGAGGAGTGTTCCTCTTTCTCCACACCCTCTCCAACACCTGCTGTCTCCTGAATTTTTAATCTTAGCCATTCTGACTGGTGTAAGATGAAATCTTAGGGTTGTTTTGATTTGCATTTCCCTAATGACTAATGAAGTTGAGCATTTTTTAAGATGCTTCTCCGCCATCCAAAGTTCTTCAGGTGAGAATTCTTTGTTTAACTCTGTACCCCATTTTTTAATAGGGTTGTTCGGTTTTCTGGAGTCTAACATCTTGAGTTCTTTATATATATTGGATATTAGCCCTCTATCTGATGTAGGATTGGTGAAGATCTTTTCCCAATTTGTTGGTTGCCGATTTGTCTTCTTGATGGTATCCTTTGCCTTACAGAAACTTTGTAATTTTATGAGGTCTCATTTGTCAATTCTTGCTCTTAGAGCATACGCTATTGGTGTTCTGTTCAGAAACTTTCTCCCTGTACCGATGCCCTCAAGGGTCTTCCCCAGTTTCTTTTCTATTAGCTTCAGAGTGTCTGGCTTTATGTGGAGGTCCTTGATCCATTTGGATTTGAGCTTAGTACAAGGAGACAAGGATGGATCAATTCGCATTCTTCTGCATGCTGACCTCCAGTTGAACCAGCACCATTTGTTGAAAAGGCTATCTTTTTTCCATTGGATGTTTTCAGCCTCTTTGTCGAGGATCAAGTGGCCATAGGTGTGTGGGTTCATTTCTGGATCTTCAATCCTGTTCCATTGATCCTCCTGCCTGTCACTGTACCAATACCATGCAGTTTTTAACACTATTGCTCTGTAGTATTGCTTGAGGTCAGGGAAACTGATTCCCCCAGATGTTCTTTTGTTGCTGAGAATAGTTTTAGCTATCCTGGGTTTTTTGTTGTTCCAGATGAATTTGATAATTGCTCTTTCTAACTCTGTGAAGAATTGAGTTGGGATTTTGATGGGTATTGCATTGAATCTGTATAGTGCTTTAGGCAAAATGGCCATTTTAACTATATTGATTCTACCGATCCATGAGCATGGGAGGTTTTCCCATTTTTTGAGGTCTTCTTCCATTTCCATCTTCAGAGTCTTAAAGTTCTTGTCATACAGATCTTTCACATGTTTGGTAAGAGTCACCCCAAGATACTTTATACTGTTTGTGGCTATTGTGAAGGGGGTCATTTCCCTAATTTCTTTCTCAGCCTGCTTATCCTTTGAGTATAGGAAGGCCACTGATTTGCTTGAGTTGATTTTATAACCTGCCACTTTGCTGAAGTTGTTTATCAGCTGTAGGAGCTCTCTAGTGGAGTTCTTTGGGTCACTTAGGTAGACGATCATGTCGTCTGCAAATAATGATAGTTTGACTTCTTCCTTTTCAATTTGTATCCCTTTGACCTCCTTATGTTGTCGAATTGCCCGAGCTAGTACCTCAAGTACAATATTGAAAAGATAAGGAGAAAGGGGGCAGCCTTGTCTGGTCCCTGATTTCAGTGGGATTGCTTCAAGTTTCTCTCCATTTAGTTTGATGCTGGCTACCGGTTTGCTGTATATTGCTTTTACTATGTTTAGGTATGGGCCTTGAATTCCTGTTCTCTCCAAGACTTTAAGCATGAAAGGATGCTGAATTTTGTCAAATGCTTTTTCAGCATCCAATGAAATGACCATGTGGTTTTGTTCTTTGAGTTTGTTTATGTAGTGGATTGTATTGATGGATTTCCGTATATTGAACCAACCCTGCATTCCCGGGATAAAGCCTACTTGATCATGGTGGATGATCGTTTTGATGTGTTCTTGGATTCGGTTGGCAAGAATTTTATTGAGTATTTTTGCATCGATGTTCATAAGGGAAATTGGTCTGAAGTTCTCTTTCTTTGTTGGATCTTTGTGTGGCTTTGGTATCAGCGTAATTGTGGCTTCGTAGAAGGAATTGGGTAGTGTTCCTTCTGTTTCTATTTTGTGGAATAGTTTGAAGAGTATTGGTGTTAACTCTTCTTTGAAGGTCTGGTAGAATTCTGCACTGAAGCCATCTGGTCCTGTGCTTTTTTTGGTTGGAAGACTTTCTATGACTCCTTCTATTTCTTTAGGCATTATGGGACTGTTTAGATGGTCTAGTTTGTCCTGATTTAATTTTGGTATTTGGTATCTGTCAAGGAAATTGTCCATTTCCTCCAGATTCTCCAGTTGTGTTGAGTACAGGCTCTTGTAGTAGGATCTGATGATTTTTTGGATTTCCTCAGTTTCCGTTGTTATATCTCCCTTTTCATTTCTAAGTTTGTTAATTTGGATACTTTCTCTGTGCCCTTTGGTCAGTCTGGCTAAGGGTTTATCTATCTTGTTGATTTTCTCAAAGAACCAGCTCCTGGTTTTGTTGATTCTTTGTATGGTTCTCTTTGTTTCTACTTGATTGATTTCGGCCCTGAGTTTGATGATTTCCTGCCTTCTACTCCTCCTGGGCGAAATAGCTTCTTTTTGTTCTAGGGCTTTCAGGTGTGTCATTAAGCTGGTAATGTATGCTCTCTCCATTTTCTTTTTGGAGGCACTCAGGGCTATGAGTTTTCCTCTTAGCACTGCTTTCATTGTGTCCCATAGATTTGGGTATGTTGTGTTTTCATTTTCATTGTGTTCTAAAAAGTCTTTAATTTCTTTCTTTATTTCTTCCTTGACCAAGGTATCATTGAGTAGAGTATTGTTTAGTTTCCACGTGTATGTGGGTTTTCTGTTGTTTCTGTTGCTATTGAAGAACACTTTTACTCCATAGTGATCAGATAGGAGGCATGGGATTAGTTCTATCCTCTTATATTTGTTGAGGTCTGTCTTGTGACCAATTATATGGTCGATTTTGGAGAAGGTACCATGAGGTGCTGAGAAAAAGGTATATTCTTTTGTTTTAGGATAGAATGTTCTATATATATCTGTTAAATCTAATTGGTCCAAAGCTTCAATTAGTTTCATTGTGTCCCTGTTTAGTTTCTGTTTTCCTGATCGGTCCATTGAGGAAAGTGCAGTGTTGAAGTCACCCACAATTATTGTGTTAGGTGCAATGTGTGCTTTTAGTTTTAATAAAGTTTCTTTTACGAAAGAGGGTGCCCTTGCATTTGGGGCATAGATGTTCAGGATTGACAGTTCTTCTTTTTGTATTTTTCCTTTGACCAGCAAGAAGTGTCCCTCAGGTTCTCTTTTGATGACTTTGGGTTGAAAGTCAATTTTACCTGATATTAAAATGGCTACTCCAGCTTGTTTCCTGAGACCATTTGCTTGTAAAATTGTCTTCCAGCCTTTTACTCTAAGGTAGTGTTTGTCTTTGACCCTGAGGTGTGTTTCCTGTAAGCAGCAAAATGTAGGATCCTGTTTACGTATCCATTCAGTTAGTCTGTGTCTTTTTATTGGGGCATTAAGTCCATTGATGTTAAGAGATATTAAGGAATAGTGATTGTTACTTCCTATCATTTTTGACGTTATTTTTTAAATTTGAATGCTTAACTTCTTTTGGGTTTGATGAAAGGTTACTATCTTGCTTTTTCCAGGGTGAAGTTTCCCTCCTTGTATTGGTGTTGTCCTCCTATTATCCTTTTTAGGGCCGGGTTTGTGTATAGATATTGGGTAAACTTGGTTTTGTCATGAAATATCTTAGTTTTTCCATCTATGGTGATTGAGAATTTTGCTGGATATAGTAGTTTTGGTTGGCATTTGTGTTCTCTTAGAGTCTGCATGAGATCTGCCCAGGACCTTCTAGCCTTCATAGTCTCAGGTGAAAAGTCTGCTGTGATTCTGATAGGTCTTCCTTTATATGTTACTTGGCCTTTTTCTCTTACTGCCTTTAGTATTCTTTCTTTGTTTAGAACATTTGGTGTTTTGATTATTATGTGACGGGAAGTATTTCTGTTCTGGTCCAGTCTGTTTGGAGTTCTGTAGGCTTCTTGTATATTCATGGGCATCTCTCTCTTTAGGTTAGGGAAGTTTTCTTCCATAATTTTATTGAAGATATTTGCTGGCCCTTTAAGTTGTAAATCTTCACTCTCATCTATGCCTATAATCCTTAGGTTTGGTCTTCTCATTGTGTCCTGGATTTCCTGGATATTTTGGGTTACAAGCTTTTTGCATTTTGCATTTTCTTTAACTGTTGAGTCCATGGTTTCTATGGAGTCTTCAGCATCTGAGATTCTTTCTTCTATCTCTTGTATTCTGTTGTTGATATTTGCATCTCTGTCCCCTGATTTCTTCCCAAGGCTTTCTATCTCCAAAGTTGTCTCCCTTTGAGTTTTCTTAGTTGTTTCTACTTCTGATTTTAGATCCTGGATGGTTTTGCTTAGCTCCTTCACTTGCTTGTTTGTGCTTTCCTGTAATTCTTTAAGAGATTTTTGTGTTTCCTCTTTCATGACCTCAGCCTGTTGACCAAAGTTCTCCTGTATTTCTTTAAGAGATTTTTGTGTTTCCTCTTTCATGACCTCAGCCTGTTGACCAAAGTTCTCCTGTATTTCTTTAAGTGTTTTTTGCATTTCCTCCTTGTTGGCTTTTGTATTCTCCTGGATTTCTTTCAATGATTTTTCTGTTTCCCTTGCAAGGGTTTCTAACTTTTGATTCATTTTCTCCTGAATTTCTTTAAGTATGTCCTTCATGTGTTCCTGTACCAGCATCATGTCCAGTGATTTTAAATCCAAGTCTTGTTTTACTGGTGTGATGGGGTATCCAGGACATGTTGGTAGAGGAGAATTGGGTTCAGATGTTGCCATATTGCCTTGATTTCTGTTAGTGATGTTCCTGCGTTTGCCTTTTGCCATCTAGTTCTCACTGGTGTTAGTTTGTCTTGTCAGTGCTGGACTCACCAGTGCAAGCTGCCCCTTTTCAGTTGGCCTCTGGTGCACAGCTTACCTCCTGCACTGCTTGTAGACAGGGTGCTGCTGCCCTGGCTGTTCAGATCCCAAAGCTCGCTCCTGAAGGCTCCCGCTGGGGCCCTCTGGATTCACTGGAGCACACCGGGAAGCCCAGCTAGCCACTTGCAGGACTTGGAGATGTGGTGCTGCCGCCCAGGCTGATCTGGATCCGGAAGCGGAGAGAGTAGAGCTGAGGGCTTCCGCCTGAGGCCTTGCCCCAGATTGTGTCTGTGGACCAGATGGAGCCCGTGTGCACCCCCAGGGAGTGCCGATGGTGTATGCTGCTGTGACCTCCCCTGGGCAGCCGATTCCCCCAACCGGGCTGGCGCACACAAGAGGTTAGCCTGGCTGCCCAGTCCCTGAGTCCAGGCAAAAGCCTGGGAGGCCAAGGTCCGAGCAAAGTTCCCCTAGGGCTATGACTGTTAATTGGGTCCGCCAGGTGACTAGGATGGTGGGCGTGCACGCCCGCACTCCCTGAAAGTGCCGGGAGAGTCTGCTGTGCTACCAATCACCTGGGCAGGTTGACTCACAGATGGCCCACCAAGCCGCCCAGTTCTTGGGGTCAGTCCTGTGCCTTTTGGGGCCTAGACCCCCGCTTTGTTAGCCTCAGGCTATGCCTGTTACAGGTCTGCCCGCCAGAGCTCTCTGTCGTCCTGCAGGCAAAATGGCGGCGGGGCACACACAGGCCTGGGCAAAAAACCTCCTGGCTGGGTTGGCACCCCGATGGCCCCCCGACCAGCCCAGGGCCTGGGTGCAGGCCAATGCCCATCGGGCTCAGACCACCGCGGTGTTGGCTTCCGTGCAGGAAAGGCGCCGTACAACTGCAGCTGCTTGCCGCCCGGCTGGTCAGCGAAGGTCAGTGGTCGTGGGCGCAGGGCCTAACTGGACCCTGTGTCGCCTTGGTTCCACTGCTGATGGCCCTTCAGCTGGACCAGCCACTGCTGCACTGCCGCCGCCGCCGCCTCCACCGCAGGGTGTTAATTTCTTCACGAGACACTTACAGTAGAATAACAAACAGCTTTTTCTTTAGACAAAAAGGGCCTTTATTAGGCACTCAAATATTTTTATTACTGATGACTAATACGAATTTATCATTGGAATTTTGTGATGGGAAGACATTATCTGCTATTAAATCAACGTTTGAGGCTATGAGTGCCATCACAAAGTATAATGAAACCTGGAGTTATGTGACAGTGTTTTTAGGGCTTCGGTGTAGGTGTTCTCTTGGGTATTCTAATCATCACCAATCCTATATACTCAATCTACAGAGATATGGTGCTGGGCCCTATTGTGTGGCAAAGTTCTTTCCAAAAGGGAGGCTTATGCAGTCTCCTCTGCCAAACGTGTATAGATCTAGTCCCTTCCCAGTCAAAACAATGTGTTTCCTTCTAGGAACTTCATGAAGAAATCTGAATGCTTATAAAAATGACTTAGTCTAGTGACTGGAGGGAATATCTGTGTTGACGAGTTTTAATGTTAATTTGACACAAACTAGAGTCATCTGAAAGGAGGGAAGCTCAATTGAGAAAAATGACCCCATAAGGTTCTTCTGTAGCGCATTTTCTCAATTAACGGTTCATAGGGTGGGCCCAGACCACTGTTCAGTGTCATCCCTGGACTGGTGGTCCTGAGTTCTACAAAAAAGCAGACTGAGGAACCCAGTAAGAAGCACTTCTCCATGACCTCTGTATCAGCTCCTATTTTTGCTTTCTTTGAGTTCCTGTCATGACTTCCTTTAATGACAGACTACTATATAGAAATGTAATCCAGGGCTAGAGAGATGGTTCAGCAGTTAAGAGCACTGATTACTCTCCCAGAGGTTCTGAGTGCAATTTCCAGCAACTACATGGTGGCTCACAACCATCTGTAATGGGATCTGATGCCCTCTTCTGGTGTATCTGAAGACAGTGTACTCATAAAATAAAATTTAAAAAAAAAAAGAAGAAAGAAATGTAATCCAAATAAATCCTTCCCTCCCCAAATTACTTTTGGTCATATTGTTTCATCACAGCAATATGAACTCTTCCTAGGACAGTATCCTGAAGTCTGCATGGCCCTTCTATAGCCTGACCTGTTCATACGTTGGGGTATATGCTGTGAGTGTCCCAATCCCAGGCCAATTCACAACAGCCTTCCTGACTTCTGTATTTGCTTTGCACTCCCCATCTTCTACAGCCCTTGCTCATCTTGGAGATTTGCTAGCATATTCTTCTTTAACCTTCCAATCAGTTTGATCTTCTCCTGTGCACTGGCATTTCTAAAACTCTGCCCAGGTTGTTTGTTCCTTCTTTCCTCAGGACCTTGTGAATTATTCTGGCTTTGTGACCAATCCTTCTTTATTCTCTGACCCTGGAGATCAAGTACATGATGGAGAGAGACAGACAGAGAGAGAGAGAGAGAGAGAGAGAGAGAGAGAGAACTCATTCTAGGCATTTGTCCTAAAAGAAATCAGGCTAATGAAAAATAAAATCCTTCTCTATTTGACCTATCCTCAACTGCTCATTTTGTGTGTTGATATGTTTGGATTGTTTAGCAAACTCTCACAGAAAATGTTATCTAAATGTCATGCTTCTTGCTCAGGTTTTGTTGGCCTTAATATCTAGATATTAAACTGAGACTAGAGCAGAGAATGCTGACTATTTCAACTTCCATACATCCTTTGTTGGAGCTGCATGATTTGATATTACAGGTTTTATTTCAATGCAGAAACATATTCCAAAAATATGAATGCTTATGACAAAGACATATATATATGTGTCCATATATATATACATACATATATGGAGTTTTCTATTTCTTTACTGTCCAGTGAATTTTTGTGTTTGCACAAATATGTGCATGTATGCACATGTGTGTGAGTACACATATGCATGTGTATATGCAATCACTGAAATAACACAAAACAATAGATGATATTGGGAAGCCGTCCTTGGCATGGTCCCATTACATGGCTGATCCTCCCTGCAATCACTGTGATAGGCTACCCAGATCTTCTCTTCAAGGCTAAAGAAGTTGGCCAGTTGGGTGCCTTGAGACAATCCCAATATTTCCATCAGTAGAAAGCTGTAACCAGCCCTTGGAAGATTAAGAATATAGGTGATAGTGTATTTCTATGTATTCAGAACCAGGCTCATTGAACAGAAACCTGGATAAAAGAGGCCACTATTGTTGCCTTAGTTAGGGTTTCACTGCTGTGAATAGACACCATGATGAGGGCAAGTCTTATAAAGGACAACATTTAATTCGAGCCTGGCTTACAGGTTCAGAGGTTCAGTCCATTAGTATCAAGGTGGGAATATGGCAGCATCTAGACAGGCATGATGAACGCAGAGCTGAGAGTTCTACATCTTCATGTGATGGCTTCTGGTGGAAGACTGACTACCAGGCAGCTAGGATAAGAGTCTTAAACTCCTTATTCACAGTGACACATCTACTCCAACAAGGCCTCCTAATAGTGACACTCCCTGGGCCAACCATATATAAAACTTCACCATCATAACAAGTAAAACTTCAGAAGCATGGCCATTGACAAAGATGCTCCAGAGTCAGCAGAGTGATAGAAAACCCCAACTTTTTCTGATTTTTTAACTACCAGTCTTCTCTATGTGATACCACTGACCAAATGTCATAGGAACCTACAGAGCTAGAGTGGGCAAGGGACCAACATGTGAGGTCTCCTGTTATGGAGCAAAAGAAGGAATAAAACTTGGGGGAAAATAAGCATTCACATTCCAAAGCAAATAGAAGCAACTAAAAATGAAGCGTGTACTCTGCAGTTTCCAGAAGTTGTCAGCATGTTTGCAGTGTACAATGACTCCTTATTACATGTTAATTCCATAGAAGATGCGGGAACTGCCAGCTCCTTGTGTACACTGCCTGGGGTACAAGAGTTACAATCAACTGTCTGCCTCAAAAGAAAAAGCTCTGAGTTTTATTAACCTTCTTCTTCTTCTGACATGATATATAAAATACACAGAATACACAGTAAATTGACATTTAATAAGAAGTTTTTCTCCTGTGTCTAGCCTTTTAGAAGTCAATAAAGTATCATTTTACAGTAACTCAAAATATTCAGAAAAAGAAAGTGATGTGCATTTACTTAAATTTAGCGTCATAGAATATTATTTTATGTGTCTTCAGAATTCAAAATTAGTCATGTCTATAATTGATGGCTGAAAATAGGATTCTGAGACTGAGGGAGAAGCACTTGCCTAGCATGTGCAAAGTCTTGTGTTTAATTTCCAGTACATCACACACACACAAAAGTAGAATTTGTAAACGAAAGTTGTGTCTAAATCACATGCACAATAACTGTTCATTGTTCAGCCCATCAGTATGCTCACCATATGTGCCTCACACTTTGAATGTTTCCCTCTTATTCACCATTAAACTGTACTTCATTAACTCTTGAGGTTTGAAACTGCCCCCACTGTTTAGCACACACAGAAATTGTTATGTATGGAAATGTTCTATGGTGTGTAAGGCTGTGGGAAGCAGATATAAACACTGAGATTTCATTCAGTGAAATTCCTTGGCAAATTAGTTCAATATGCCTCTAGGAAAGAGGCTTTAGATGTTTCTAATAAAAAGGATGGGATCCGTGTCTGCAAGTGTTTGGGTGTTTATATTATATGCTAAGAAGGGAAAACAAGAATATGGAAAGAGCACACCAGGAAAAAGATGCTCTGCATGCAGAGCCCCCACTGTTTCCACATAATAAAGCCTGGAAGAGCCAAGGACTTGATTTATCAAGCAACTTTGCCTCATCTTCAGCAATGAATGGCTTGTATAGTTAATTTATACTTCAACCTAAGACATGAGCATCATAACATGGTTTTCAAACCTTTCTCATGGTTGTCTCCTGAGAAACATGGATAGGGTGTGATAACTGTTGACTATCCTTGCGCCAACAATTACTCCCATTATTAATTTCTGTCACAAGCTAAGAGAAAATCAAAAAGTATGGATACTGTTGTATTTGTGGTGCTTTCCTTCTCTGGGTGACTGTGAGTCTTAGATATTAGTACTCTTAAGTGAACGATGACCATAATTCTTAAGTGTTAGGACTCTCAAGTGAAATGACACTAGTGGAATTGGATGGCCTATGTAGTCCTGTGGTGCACATACTTCAATGGGTCCTCAATATGGAAACTTAAATGTATTCTTTGAAGTAGAATCAGATCTTGTCCATCTTGCTGTCTCTAGGATATACCAGAGTCTGGCTATTATGTAACATACTAGATGTTCTCAAACATTTATACTTTTATGTTCAATCCCCCAATCCTACACCCTTTTCCAAGTTTCTGTACATTTCA
This sequence comes from Apodemus sylvaticus, assembly GCF_947179515.1. Taxonomy (NCBI): domain Eukaryota; kingdom Metazoa; phylum Chordata; class Mammalia; order Rodentia; family Muridae; genus Apodemus; species Apodemus sylvaticus. The sequence continues at coordinate 125,243,369 of NC_067476.1, forward strand.
TAAAGTCAAGATCCAACCCCAGGTCTTTGAATGTCTCAGTTAGATTCCACTTTATACATCCAGCACTCTTACTAGAGCATCATTTGCTTTATTTATTGCTAATATTTTCTCCATGGCTATCATTTTCTCTAACCATGTTTGCATGTTTGTTTGTTTGTTTGTTTCCCTGAAGTTGAAAACATACTAGGCATCTGGTTGAATTGAATAGTTTTATATATAGATGAGTTCAGATAAACAAATTTAGTGATTGATAACCAGGCCCAAAGACAGCCCCAAGTGATCTTTACCTCTAAGTATTCATAGTCTGGTACTGTCTCTTGCCATATGACCCAAGACTGATTACTAAGCCAACATAGTGATAGTGAATATATTTGATTGTTATGGCTAGGCCCTATAAGGTTTCAAGCTTCTCTCTTGTCTGTAGAGCAAAACACCTATTGTACTAGTACAACACCGATCCAACAATGGAAGAAGACTTGTATGGAGAGAAACTGCCAGTAGCATCTACATGTAACTTATATGAACACCACACTAGAAATGCTGTCTAGTCTTTGTCAAACCCATAAGCTCCTGTAGCTCCGAGAACTAAAGAAAATGCTACAGCAGAAACCATAGTGAAGACTGTTTAATCCAAGCTCCAAAATCCCATAGAAGCAGAGTTAAAGAGCAATTATTACTGTTTTAAGCAATTAAATGCAGTAATATGTAGAAATAAATACCTAATAAAAATTCATTCTGCCATCCATACTTGGGAAATAATATTGCAGAGTAAGAAAATATTTTTAGAGCCAAATTATCAATAACATCTATTATAAGTGCTATTAACATACTGTTAGTACATTAATATTATTTTAGCATTAATTCTAATTAACATGAATAAATGGTATGGTGTTAATATAATTAAATTAGTAATAACACAATTATTAATTCATTAAAAGACTAATGTATTTCTGACTAATAAATAATTTTTACTCTAAATAAAATTTCTTATCTCTATTTATATAGGCTATAATATTTATTTGAATGGTGAGGAATCCAAGACTTGACAGCAGTTAATTTGTTCAAGGGCAAGCAATTACTATAAGTATGAGTCATGATTTGAGGTAAGATCTGTCTCAGGCAGGATAAGGTAACACTAAAGTTTGTGTTTTCACTTCTACATAAGAGATGCAGCATACTTACCCTGCACTACTGTTGTGGTTATTTAAATGAGATGAAATCTGTAAATCTTCTTGTGAGTAGCATACAACCTAGATGGAAAAACAGACTAAGGACATTTCCATGCAGAATTCAGGTTCTGGAATTGTACAATCTGGGTGTGTCTCCTCTATTTCCTGTGGAAGAGATGGAGGGAATTTATCTCAGTCCCCCTTTTTGCCATTTTCAAACCCAGATTGAGAAACTAATAATACCCACTTTACCTTTTGATCAGCAAATGGGAATTACAAAGCTGTTTCCTTCCTTATGTTTGAGAAGGCAAATGGATTTGATACAGATGTAAATCTTAATGACCATGGAAAGAGTAGGAAAGTATTTGCAATGAAAAACCTGGATATGATTGACATAAATGCTCCGTCCTAAAAGCCTCCATCCTCTGCAGAAGCACCCTCAGTAGGACCACTCAGCAGTCAATTACATGGGATAGAAACAGAATTTTGTCTATTACTATACTTTGTCACCTTTATTCACAACCAGGGCATGATCGGTTCAAAGAGACAAATTATGTTTATTATATAAATCCACTCATGTTGACTTAGTTTTGCATGGTTGAAAGGTTAGAGGATCACATACCTCTAAGTATGTATCTTACTTTTAAATTAGTTTCTGCAATTTTATAACTTACAGTATTTCTTTTATTCACTTGACAAAATGCTTTCAGGGAATAAATGACTGTCCCTCAGAGCTTGGGCATATGAATGGCTGGTAAATTTACCACTTTAATGTGATCTGTCATTGGCCCCTTGCTCTAAGGAGAAGAACAGCAATGCCAAATAATAGGAAACCACAAGAGCTTTCAAGGAAGCAATATGGTTCTAATTGGGCTGAAGCTTAGCAAGTAGACCACAGCTATTTCTTTGTAGAAAGTCCAGTTGTATATTATAGAGATTGTGCCTATAAGGATTGCCTTGCTAAATGGAAGCCACAAGGACTGGGACCCTCAAAGCCTATTCTTGAATCAGAGCAATAAGGATAGGCCTGTATTCAATAACTATGTAAGTTTTTTTTTCTCCTTTGTAGAAATCTGGGCTGCATGCATCCGCACACATATGTGCTTGCTCTACTGGGTCTTTGTAGGTAAAGAAGACAATAGGATTTGATGAACTAGGGTCCATCAGAGGGAGAGTAGCCATTAAAGAAACCCTTTGTGACAAACTAAAATAGAACTTCCTGATCTGCTTCGCATTTCATAGCTATTAAAACAGGCTGTAATAAAACAGAAAATTTGTCATATGACTGCATAGAAATATTACATCTAGAATCAAAAACAAGTGAAACTATAGGGTCTAATAATAATAGACACAATTTGTTGCAGCAAATAGAGAACAATCGACATTAAAATAAAGAATAATTTGGAACTCTTTTTAGTACTTAAGCAAAGTTAAATGCCCAGTGTTTCCTAACTCATTAACTATAGAACTCTTCTTATTAGCATACATTAGTTACACAAAATGTTTTGTGCCTTTTCCATGCATGAATTTACTTAGTCATATTCATGGTCCACCTCTCTCTCTCTCTCTCTCTCTCTCTCTCTCTCTCTCTCTCTCTCTCTCTCTCTCTCTCTCTCTCTCTCATCCCTATCTCTTCCCTGGCCCTTTTTCTCCTCCTAAATTGTCTCCCTTACATTTTACTTCATTTTTTAAAAAATGTAGCTGTTGCATGGAGAGAAAATACAAAATATTCATCTTTCTTTTTTAAAGACGTGTTCCATATTCTACTATTATCATTGAGGGCAGGGATATGGACATTTAAGTACAAGTTTCCAAGAAGCCTAGAAGAGGCCATTGGTTCCTGTGGAGCTGGAGTGGCAGGGATTAGTGAGCCACCAATTCTGGGTGCTGGAAATCAAACTCAGATCTTCTATAAGAACAGCACATGCTCCTAAGAGTGGAGCCTCTCTCCATCTCCATGGTTGTCTTTTGGATTCCGCTTTACTGTGTTTTAAATGGCCTTTAATTTCAGCAATTTCCCTGTGTGTTACACAATTTTGTTCAATTTTATGGCTGAATACACTATAGTTTTATATGTACTACATTTTCTTTATCATTCATGTTGACAGACACCGGGGCTGATCTTATAACTTGGATTTAATGAATGGTGTTCCAGTGAAGGTGTGTGTGCTGACTTAGTCTTCTTTGAATGCATTCCTGGAAAAGGTGTAACTGGATCATATGAAGCTCTCCCTTGAGTTTATCGAGAATCCTTCACAGTTGCTGGACTAATATTCTTACCATAGTTTGTGAGGCTTCCTTTTCCCTCTATCCTTGCCAACATTTGTTATCATAAAGTGTTTTCATCTAATATTTTCTATGTCAGGTTTCACTATTAAGGTCTTTGATCTGTTTTGCTTTGATTTTTGTATGGAATAAGATGTAGCCTTTAGTGGCCGTCCTCTCCCCATGATCGTCCAGTTTTCTCAGTTCCGCTGGTCAAAAAGGTTGGCTTCTCCAACATAGACTATTGCTAAGGTCTTAGAAACCTTTGCTAAGAATCTGCTGGTTGTAGCAATATGAGTTTATCATTGGATATTCGCTTCTCTTTGTTTCTGTACTGGGAGTGGGCATTTTTTTTCTTATGGGTTTACTATAATTTGAAATCAAGTACAATAACACTTCAATAATTATTACTATTTTGTTCAGTATTGCTTTGTTTGTATGGAATCTTTGGTAATTCTATGTGAATTTTAAGGGTTTCTTTCTCAATTTCTATGAACATATTATTGAAATTTTGATAGAATATACATCAAATCTGTCGATTACTTTTGACAGTATGGCCATTTTGACAAATTTTGCTCTGCCAATCCATAAACATAGGAAACCCTTTCAATACCCTATTGTGTTCTTCAGTTTCTTCTTTTCAGTACATTATCATTTTCATTATAGAAGGTTTTCATCTCTCAGATAGGCTGAACCCTAGGCATCTTATCTTCACTAAAGCATTATTAATTGTAATGTTTATTATGATTTGCTATGTGAAACTCTTTTAGGTAATCTCATCTTTTAAAATAGAAAATTTCATGATTGGAACTCATGCACACCTCCAAAAAATGCATTGTGGAATGGTACCATTTTCATCTATGTAAGAGTTAGTTTGTCCCTCAAATTTACTCTCTCATCTACCTATCTACGAAGCCACAGACTCTTCCCTGCTCCTAAGATGAGCCACTCTGTGCACAAGAGCTACTTACTGTCCATTGAACGGGCAGTATGCCTTGCTCTGGTGTTTACTTGACCTTGGCCATTAGCTCTGTGGATTTGGCTGCTTGTTTGTTTTGCTTTTCCAAATTCATTCATCCTATACCCACTCTGTCTCAGACCATCAAGACTCACTGTTGGCCGCTGGCCATTGAATTTTCGCAGGACTAAATAGCAGCAGATATTACCTCAATCCAATCTCAAAGAAGTTGTATGCCTGCAATTTTTAAAGTTGTACTACAGTGATAGGCCTAGGCTAGACAGTTTGTGACCTAGAAATGAAACATGGTTGTTGTTTTTGTCTTTTGTTTTTAAGAATTATATACATGTTATACCTTTTCCTTTTAATTTAGCAATCTATTTCTATTAGGAAACAAAATAGATAATAAAGAAAACCTACCAATAGTTATTAGCTTAAAAGAAATTATAAGAAATGATTTTCCATTAACAAGGAAGAAGGAGAAGTTGCTTTTATGTTAATAATCCATCTTCTGGTTTCTTATCTTTCTATAAAAATGTTTAATGTTTCCATCATGTGGAGCCCTTAATTACATCCTTGCCAGATGTGATGCAAAAAATTAAGCATCAATTAGCTTTTTCTGGATTAAACACATCCTCAAATTCTGTTTTCAGATCATTGCAATTTAACTTTATGATTGATGTTGGAAAAATGGTTTTGTGGGTTCATTTCATTTCATTATTCTTTAGCAATTGTGTTTCATCCCCTTAGCTATTTCCATGGAAATTGTGGCTTGATGAGAGGAGATTGCCCAATGTAACCACATTGAAATACCTATGAGCTAAAATCCAGCAGAGCCTAGGCAGTTTCGATGAGGTCTTGCATATCATACACACAAAAGCAGAATGTGAAAATAAAGGCAAATAAACATCATTTTGCATTCAGAATTGTTCTGATTTAAGGTAGACGGAATCTGTAAGATAAATAACATCAGAAAAATGAACTAGAAGCCTGGTTTTGTTTGATGAAGCATTTGTAAAAGTCAGAATGTTTTTCTAGGGGTAAATGGTTAGTTTAAGAAATGTGAGGGAAAATGTAAACCCCAGGGAAAATTGGCTTGGATTCTCAATGTATGCATACATATGAATATATGCCTCGTATATATGTTTGCACATGCTTCTCTAGTTGCTACCCACTGGATATCAGGTTCCCATCTCTATTCCTGGTGAAGATTTACAGTAAATAAGATAAACCGTCTTTTGTCTAACGTATTTCCTGATGTTTGATGTATATTTTCCAGCTTCTGTGGGTAGAATTTCTATTTCAGTTTTAAACTCAAATTTGTTTTAAACAAAATAATATTTTCTTCAACTATTAGGCCATATTTTTCTGGCCCGGACCTTTGATCTTCCTCTGCCTGAATATTCCTATTGTCAGAGGATGTACTACCCGTGGGTCAGCTTAGTTTCTTTCTTACATTTGACCGTGGGCTTTCTCCTACTCAAGGACAACAATAGAGGCCAAATATTTTTTGCCCTTCATATTTCAAAAGAAGCCCCTTGTTGCATGCGTCTCCCTAAAGATCAGGCATGGAAAGGCATTTAGAGCACAAATAACACTGCTTCAATCAGCAAGATCCACAGAACTAGAGCAGAGTTCAAATCTGCTCTCACTGTGGTGAGTTGAATCATCACACCCAGTTCTCAGCCACTCCATATCTTCTTCTCTGTTATGATCTCATGCTGAAAAATGGAGGTGCTGCTACTTAACTTTTGCCTCATCCATACAACTGCTTTTGACCCACAGAAAACACCGGAGATGATAATGTCGGTTCCAAAACAGGGTCTTAAAGGATCATGTAAAATATTTCTTGATGACCATGATGCTGCAGTAATAATATTCTCCAGGTGACTCATTAGTCCAGAACATGTAACCTTAACTTAAGGACAAAATAAAACTTGTTCAAAGGTGTTTCTTTATCTTACTATTTTGGATTATAAAATAACTCCAAGACTGGGCATGTTCTCATCTTTGAGAGGTTCATTACATTTCTTCTGAACCAGCATCAAGCAAAATGCAAACACACCAATTATAATAATTCTATTGAAACAAGACACTGTAACAGAATTAATTTAATATTTCCAGAGACAGCTATAGCAGACTCTAGAACATATCAACATTATCCATATTTGACTTAATTATAATTCATCCAAAGCCTTAAGTCTGAAAGTAATTTTTAAAAAAGCCTTTGCTCTTATAAAGGTAATTTTTGTTTTCAAAACACCCTTGCAAAGTATATTGAAATTTAAACACAAAGAGTGTTCATGACACAAGAGCTCACATGCATATCCATATTTCACTTTTAGATTCTAAGAGCATCTTAGCCTCACGTCATTCTGGTGAGAGATGGAATTGTGACTTTATCTTCATTTTATATGTTAGCCTTGATTATGAGAAGGCTCACAATCAAATGTAAGAAGGGAAATAAGCCGATCCAAGGGCAGTATGTCCTCTGTAAATGGGAAGATAAAAGTAGAGGAGGATCAATGACTAAAGCCAGAGAACTATGAGCACCCGTCATGTCACCATCTGCACAGGTGTCAGTATCCAAGAATGATGTTCAGGTGGTCCGGGATGAAAGCGAAGCCTGAGAGGTCCTTGACTATGTTCTGGTGATAGTTTGTTGTTAAGAGATAAATGATGTGCAATGTGTCCAGTTCTCAAGGGTAAAATGTAAATGTTCAAGTCTAAGTACATTTCTTCTTGTACAGTGTTGAGATTAGGAATAGATTCAAGGAGAAGAAAATAAGAATTCAATACCAGAGGTAGACAGGATTCTAGGGTAAGTATGCTGTGCTAGTTGGAGAAGGTTTGCAGTAAAAGGGTCAATGAGGTGAGAAGACTACAGTAGGTCTCTGTTGCTAAGATCACAGAAGCACAATATATTTGTAACATTAACATGCTATAAGCATAAAATCATTTTTTCTTGACTCTACCTGTAACTATTAGTGTAAACAAATGCTTATAGCTTTCTGGTTACATATATATAGAAATTGACCAGTACCTCGTAATCACTTGGGGTGCCTAGGATATGCACTGACATAAAATTCGGTGTGTATTGCCTCATTAATGTGTGAGGAAGCAGGTCCTTGGAAACCTTTTTCAAACTATTTGTTTCAAGGATGAGTAAACAGCTTCTGGTTGACTTTATGCTTATCTATCAATGAGGGTCCAGAACCAATAAGAAAAAGTCCAGAGGCATTCTCCCAGAGGAAGAGTTTCTGGAAGAAATCAAAGAAATCAGCCTCTGTTAGCTCATTAATTCTTAATTTCTGTTATCATCAATAAAAACAACAACACACAAAACATATCATAATAGTATGCACGCATGAAAGAAGGGAGACAGTATTATAATTCTAATATGCAAATGGCATTGGGAGACTACACCCCCTCAAGTCTATATAACATGTCATACCCCTACCATCTTTTCCCTCAGGGTTTGCTTCAAAGTCAACATCTGGCCTCATCTGATAATAGACTTGTTCTTATATACGAAGATTAATAGCTGGAATTTATTTGCCTAGATGGAGACTGTAGTTTGAGGGAGAATCATTTCAAAGAGGAAGCATTAAGAAAAGAAACAGGAAATAGAAAAGGGTTTTCATCTCAACCCTTTTCCACCAACTTTGACCCTCCATTGAATGGCTCTCCCTCCATTCAACCTTCCTGTACCGCACTCACCTTGCTTGTGAGGCAGAACCAGTCACCATCCATCCACCTGGACACCGCCATTTAATACTGACTGAAATGAGGTAATTGACATGATTGAACACGGATCAGCTTTATGCTGATGCCAGCTGGCATAATTATTACCCATTTATCATCACCATTTTGCAGTTCTTACCAATTGACTGGCTTAGGACAAGTTCAAAGACACATTTGTTTCTGAAAGTTGACTCTACTTTATGATTTAGGTTAGAGTGATTTGTGCTCTTTCTAAACATGAAGGTGTGTGTGTGTGTGTGTGTGTGTGTGTGTGTGTGTGTGTGCGCATGTGCAATTGCTCATGTGTGGGTACACTGATATTAATTCTGCATGAATATTCTTCTTCAATCCCTTTGCTTATGAAATAGCATAATAAAGTGACTTATCTAAATAAAAAGGCCTGTCCACAATAACTGCTTCTTAAGTCAATATTTGCAGAAATAATTTTGGTGTTGTGAACCAGATGAACTAGGTGAAAACCCATTAACTTTGAGTCTCCAGAAGGATCTTTGGGGTAAATTTAGAAGTACAACTATAAACATCATGGTAGAAATTTCCTTGGCATGTGCAGAGAATTTCTACCTTGGGTCCATTTGAAAAATCAATATTATAATAATTAAACCCGAGCAAAAATAACACAGCATTATGTGCATGATCAGAGAAAGCTGTAGCTGAAAAAAGGTTCAGCCACCCCCTGTAAAATGAGACACATGTAATTAGCATCTGCAATTTGCAATGTTCCAGGAGTCCCTGAGTGTTTGGAGCAAATCATGCCGTAACCTATATAAACTGAACATCAGGAATGGCTGTGGTTTTGCATGTTGAAATGAGGAATGGGCAGTGTCCTGCTTCAGAACACACCTAACTTTGCTCTTTTGCCTTATATACATAATCTTGACTGTTCCTCTTAGATCATTTTCATGAATTGACTAACTTGGCAGCAGTCAATCTTTACTGCCCCTCACCATCTGCCCATATAGATATTTGAGTAACATAAATTGTGCACTGCTTAAAAATAAAACTAGGAGTTGGAACGGAAACATGGAGCATAGAGAAGTTTTTCTACAGTGGCCAATAAAATAACCCAATCAATGGATCATGGCTGTCTTTAGCAGTATTAGATGTATCCTAATAAGGAACAACTCTGCCAACGAGTTAAAGAAATTCTAGGACAGAATGAGTTTGAGGTTTGTGCAGCCAGTCAGTTTACAATGCAAATGAGAAACGGTAAACATGAAAATGCCATCACCAACCTAGCTGGCATATCGCTATCCCTTAGGTCCTGGCTTAGGTATCATCTATTAAGCACTTCATACATGCTCAACATTTGTATATTCCTCAAGGTGGACTAAAAAGGTGGGTGTAAATATAATTTCTACTTTAGGAACATATGAAGTAAGGAAACTGGACAATTCCAGAGTTAGTAAGTGGTAACAGTAAGATATGTAGGATGGTGCAAATATACTCTGATTACCTCTGCCTTGTATCTCTGTAAGGCTTATCTTCATTGTCTAGACAGATCTCCCTGGATGCAGGAAATGTTCTGCCTTACACCTTGTATGTCCTCAAAACTCCTACCATTGTATGCATATGAAATATTCACATTCTACTCATTATTTACTCGATGTGAGCTTCATATACCATAGCATATGAAAAGGATTTAAAAAAAACTAACAAGAATGTACAAAATTGTTTTGTTAAAGAATAAGGATTCATGCCAGCAGTAGGTTGGGTATTAGAAATATCATGAAGAAATTGTATTTTTGTAAGAAGCATAAAAATGTGTTATAAGGAGATTGTTTCATAATAACAACTTAGATAATATTTTCATAATTATGCACTGCATTAATAAGTAACAACATCCTCAATATTCTAGTAAGATTTCTGTTGCTATGATATAACAGCATAACCAAATAGAACCTGGGAAGAAAGGGTTTGTTTGACTTTCCATTCCATGTCTCAGTCCATCAATAAGGAATACCAGGCAGGAATTGAAGGCAGGAACCTGGAGGTAGAATCTTCCCTATACCTTGCTCAGTCTGCTTTCTTATACAGCCAGGACCACCTTTCTGGGGTTGGCACTACCCATAATTGCTAGACTCTCCCACATCAATCATTAATCAAGAAAATGCCCCCATAGACTTAACCTACAGGCCACTTGATTGAAAAGTTTTCTTAATTGAGATTCCACTTGTGTCAAGGTGGGAAAAAAAAAAACCCTACCCATATACTCTTTACTGTAAAGTCGAATGAGCTAGTAAACAACTGCTTCTCAAAAGCTAAGTTTTGGGGGTGTTCTATTCTAGCTGAACTATTGGCAATTTGACCTTTTATGACACAAAGTCTTTGCATATTTAATTAGTTAAAATGAAGTCACATGGGACTAGGGTGTTTCCTAAATCTAATGACAGACATTTTTATAAGGCTGAACAATTGGCTACCTTACAGAGTGTTCAGATAGGAAATATCCATTAACAGTACCAATGCTTGGACCTTACTCTAAGGCTAAACCCACAAAGCATGTTATCTATTATGAAAACAGGAACAGAAATTTTCACCCACCTTGGAAGTTTGGTGCTAACTCAAGTTTGAAACCTATGTGTCTTGGAGATGTGAAGATACAAATGTCCAATTACTTCTCTCCATGAGGTTGCTCTTTAGTCAAGGAGCTATGTCACGGAAAGCTACCAAGTAAGGGATAACCTTCCTATTGTCATAACTCCTGAAATCCACAGCAGAGAGGACACTATCAATGGGAGTACAATAGATAAGTATAATCAAAGTTCACAAACTGTTTTGACTCTGGCTTGAGTACACAATGGAGAGTCTGAAGATGAACAAGATTAGCTTTGCATGTACAGCAATTCACACATGGGGAAGCATGAAGTATAGCTGCTATACTTCATTAACTACTAAGTAGTATGTATCTCACAGATATCTTGAATAATCAAGATAGCTCTCTGCTCTATGGTATTAGTCTGTCATTTGCTTTATTCTATTCATGAAAACATTGAGCTTTACCAGAAATAACCAATAATGTTATGAAGAACAGATGAAATCAGGTGTATCTTTTCAGTGTACTTACTCTTGACCACCCTAGCATAGGTTCCAGAAAAGAATGCCTCTGCTGTTCAAACCAAGAATTGTCTCATGTGCATAAACCACATCCCAAGGGTAGAGATGCTATCTCTCTGTGAAGCTCTACTTTCATACATTTCAAGACAGCAGTACTTCCATAAAAAGCAAACATGAGTAGAGATTTTAAAGCTCGACTTAGTTTTAAGCTAAACGATTTAATTTGAAGGAAACTTTGCATACGATGCTAATTTATCAAGACATAATTCATGCACTCTACTGTGGGAGGCTAAGGACACCCATTTATGACTCTTGGCATTGTAGGCTACTTTATGGTAAACAGTGTGAAATAATCTCCAAGATTCCCCCACCAGTTTTGTCCCACTGTGGACTTCTGTTTATTCTCATCATTGCTTTTCAATCCATTTCTATTAGTTTGCCCCTCCATTATAGTCTGTAAAATGGAAGTATTCATACAGATTTATTTACTGGACTTAGCAGCAATTTTCTTTTATCTGAACACCCTGAACTCTTTTTGTGCTACAGCTTCCTCTGTGGGTGGCAAAGAGAGTGGGGTTTTAGTCCATTTTGACAGAACAAAGTAATTTCCTATTTGGGTTCAAAGAGGAAGAATGGTCTTTTCCACAAGAGAGTGGTAGCCAGAGCACACCCTCCTGTATCTCACATAAGTTCATCCTGTCCACACTGGCCCAGGAACCATCTCCCACCCACTGGCTTTAACAGGACTGTCTAAAGGTCAGGGACTACAGGGTATCCACCCTTTAAGAAATTAGTCCTTCTATCATATCATTTCCTAAAGACTTAATTTGGAGTTAAGAACACTTCAAATGATTTATTTCCCAGAATGTCTGTACATGTTTCATAACTCAGAAGTTAAATAAACTAAAACCCATGTTAGAGTTCTTCAGTGAATCTTTCCAGAAATCTTTATATACTTGTTTGGAGAATTAAGGATAGGATTCCAACCTTTCCAAAAGTCTACCATAGAAGATTGGTTTGTTTTTAATCAATAAGTTATTTGGTCAAGTCCATGGAAGAAATCCATTCTTACAGTAGAAAATTTGTCACAGATTTTGGCAGTAATCTAGTTATTTTAGCAGAGTGCCTAAGCAGTTGAATGATTGCTATAGACTGTACCTATAGACCATTTCCTCTTCAATGCTTTGTGATGTGGGCACTTCTATAGGGGATGGTTGGGTGGCACATCCTTATACAGTACAGTTGTAAACAAAGCATCCTTTTCCTGATGGAGTTGTGAACCAGATCTTTTTATTTTGTCCTATAAGAAATATTCGAAATATAACATTACTCTTCATAAATGGCAAGACTCTCCCACCATTTTTACTGTCTTCTCTGTTCCCGAAGCTCTGATGCTTCTCTCCAGTCTTTTCTTTCTGTTCCTCTCTCCATTCCTAAGAGGTAGCCATGACACACTCTCCCAGATTTCTCTGGCTGTTTTTCCTCTTCCCTATGGTAAAAGCCTTCTCCTTAACCATAGAGAGGCTATTTCCAAGGCTTCTTTACTGCACGCCTGGCACTTACAATAGACATAGCTTTAAAATGTGAAGTTTAAAAGTCTGAATCATACATTAGCATTGTAAAATCTGCAGCAAAATGTTACTTTAAGTTAAAGCATTTGCACAAAGCCCTGCTAATATCTATCCTCCACTCAAACATGGTGGTACACGCCTGTACTCCTCCAGAGTCTGAGGATGGAGTTTGAGGCTGCTCTAGTTTCCTTTAGCAAAAGCAAGATGGAGAAAGGGAGGGAGGAGGAAAAGGGAGGGAAGGGGAGGAGGGAGAAGGAGCAGGCTAGAGAAGGAAAGAAAAAAAGGAATTATCTACCTGCTGACCTAATTATCCATCTGTTTTTCTCTGTCATACAACACTATAACAAACATCCTGGCTTTCTGCCAGTACTTCTCATTTTCAGGCTGGGGGCTGGGGAGGTGGGTAGTGAGGCTTGTTTCACTCCCCCATGGAAAAGAACAAGGGCTTGAAGACATTGTACAAGCAGTGCAGGTCTTCTTCAAGGGTCAGTGAGTATTTCAGGGGAAACATTGTTTTCATCTTTTCAAAGAACATTTCATGCAGACATTACTGAAAAGAAGAGAGGACAAAACCCCAAGCCAAGCAGAAAGTTGCAGGGCACTTACCCTCCAGGCCATGTTCCCCAGGGGAGACTTAGCTGTCAAAAATATTTGATAATAAACATTGGAAAGCCTTAACAGAACCACCAAAAGTTGTGACTTCAAAATATAAAGAGAAAACCAGCTTTCCTGGAACCTCTTGGTGTAATGACAGATCAGATCAGAAGCTGGGCAGGAATAGGTGACCTCCATGCAAGAGGCAAAGAAGAAAGCAAAGGCAGCTCCTGACATAAAAGGAACCAAGACCAACACTTTTCTCCAAATGGTCCTTCTTCGAGAGAACAAAGTCTGAGACTAATAATTAAAGCCATTCAGAGCCTGTTGGTCCCATGAAGGAACACTGATTTTTTTCCTACACTCTTCTGTCAATTTCACCAATTGCCAGGTGAAAAAGAAAGAAAAAGAAAAAGAAAAAGAAAAAGAAAAAAAGCTGACCAAGTAAAAGGCAATGTCTCTATGGGAACTTACAGTCTGGGGCGGGGGGGGATGTTCTTCTAGGCGCCATTCAAAGCCACAGAGACCACATGCAATAACCACAGGAAATAAAAATGCAAAATAACAATGGCGCTGGGAACAAATCCTGCATGTTGAAGGCGACAGAGAATAGAAGACCAGTGAGGGGAAAAATGCTGACTGTAGTTGCTCTTTTGATTCCTTTCTGTCTTTTATACACAGCTCAGACTCAAGTCCTAACAGCTCAACCCCTCCCACCACATACTACTACTGCTGCTGCCATCAGCCTGGGGGAGGGGTGGGGATTGGTGACAGAACCATTTCAGTTTGCCCTCTTTGTGTCCTCTGAGACTTGAACCTATGGAAAATTACTGGAGGGGGATGGTTCTCTTGAAGTTTGCCTCTTGAACAAAGAGATTCTTTCTTGCAAAAGTGGGAGGGATACCAGACTCAGGGGGAAAAAAAAAACAGCTTTTGTCCCAACAAAATGCTCTTTTGGAAGATATGTTAATGAGTTTCTGTTTGAACTGTAAGTGGCATCTGCAGAGCATGTCTGATGTTAATGGCAGTGGGAAGACATGACAATACACAGCAGGCCTTACAGACTTGTGTGGTAACCCTCCCCACCCTTGCAGCCTCCTAAGCAGGCTGCTAAGCACCCTAACCCCCTGTGACTTAGGGTGGCATTCTCCTTTCTCCTCCTGAGCAGTGATTTGTATTTCTCCTAATAATGACATTTTTTAAGGTCATGCTTTATAAAGCATGATTCTCATTGCCAAACCCATAGACAGCAATGAATGACAATTGTTCCTTGAAATTTTTAATTACTGTGACAAAGAAGGAGTAATTATTAACTTTTGTCTCCGAACCACCTCTGCAGATGTTCTTAATCAAATAAAAGAAAGAGGAAAGTGTGTTCCAAGAGGCAGGAGTATGAAATATACAATAGGAAGTTGCAGCTGGGTCGGGCGTTGACATGAGCTTCAGGAACAATAGTTCTAACATTGGAAGGGTAATTTCATGTCACAGACTAGAAGGGGAAGAAGAAATTTGAGTCAAAAGACCTATTCCTGGCGGCATCTTCTTAGTTTGAGGGTACTTAGTGTACCCTGCAAGTGACAGCACAATGCCCCGAGGAACCTGGTACTTTAGTGGAGCTAAGACACTCCTGAGCTGAATTAACTTTTGACAGGCTAGATGCTGAGAGATGGCATGAAATCTATAACGTGGTATCAGGGGTCAAGTCTATGCAGGCAATACACTGAGAGTGAGATTTGCAGACGGGAGCTTCATGGGAACAATGCAATCTTGAGCAATACCCACAGCAGGGGGGACATACAGGAAGCCAGGTTGAGAGAAGCTGTGATAAGGTAAGGACAGTGGAGTCAAGTGACCCCTTAAAGAGTTCCTGACGACTAGAGTGCATTAGTGTGCCAGAAGTATGTGCAAATGCCACCGGCTACATAGTCTATTCTACAGAATATTCACTTCCTTGTAGTTCAAGTCAGAAAGGGAGCAGTTTGCCATCACAGTCCTGGCTCCTAAAGTTTCTCCCTGTGACTTGCAGATAGTCTTCCTCTCCTGAGATTTCCACATCCGTTTTCCTCTATGTTTGTCCAGTTACTTCTTTAAAAGACAGTTATCTTCTTGAGTTCTTTGTATATATTGGATATTAACCCTCTATCAGATGTGGGGTTGGTGAATATCCTTTCCCAATTTGATGGTTGCTGTTTTGTCCTTTTAACAGTGTCCTTTGCCTTACAGAAACTTTGTAATTTTATGAGGCCCCATTTGTCAATTCTTGATCTTAGAGCATAAGCTATTGGTGATCTGTTCAGGAACTTTCCCCCTGTGCCCACGTCCTCAAGGGTCTTCCCCAGTTTCTTTTCTATTAGTTTCAGTGTGTCTGGTTTTACATGGAGGTCCTTGATCCACTTGGAGTGAAGTTTAGTACATGGAGATAAGAATGGATCAATTTGCATTCTTCTGCAGTCTGACCTCCAATTGATCCAGCACCATTTGTTGAAAAGGCTATCTTTTTTCCACTGGATGTTTTTGGCTCCTTTGTAGAAGATCAAGTGACCACAGGTGTGTGGATTCATTTCTGGATCTTCAATTCTATTCCATTGGTCCACTTGTCTGTCACTGTGCCAATATCATCCTAAGTGAGGTAACCCAATCACAAAAGAATACACATGGAATGCAATCTCTGATAAGTGGATATTAATTAGCCCAGAAGCCCTGAATACCCAAGGCACAAATTGCATAACAAATGATTCCCATGAAGAAGTATGGAGAAGGTCCTGATCCTGGAAAGGATTGATCTAGCATGGGAAGGGAATATAAGGACAGAGAAAAATGAGGGAGGTAAATGGAAAAGGGATGGAGAGAAGAAGGTTTATGGGACATATGGGGAGGGGGGATCCAGGAAAGGGGAAATCATTAGGAATGTAAACAAAGAATATAGAAAATAAAAATATTTAAAAAAAAAAGAAAATAATGGGAGATAAAAAAAAAAAGACAGTTATCACTCTGGAGTACAGTTAAAGACTTCAATTTAGCATCTCCTTAAAAATCCTCTTTCCAAATACATCAGTGTTCTAAGGGATTGACAGTCAGGGTTTTAGGCTGTGAATGAGGGCTGGGGCACACCATTCTGATTTTACTACAAACTCCTTGAGACGTGCATCCTGTTGAAGTGAGGAGAACAGGCCTGTCTCCTGCTAAGGGGGTCTGTCACGGAAGGAAGGTTGACTTCGGGGAAAAGAGGGTCCGCATGGGTGGAGTGTTCTCTGACATTCCATTCAGCAGTACCTATAGCAGAAGTGAAAATAGAAAGATCTGCCCTGGTCCTGAAGGAAAAGGGCAGGAGCAGCCAGCACATCATAGTTCCTCTCCATGTGTGAAAAAATGTTATCTACTCTTTTATATTTTTATTATTGAGATGTAATTAATTATATATAAAATATCTTACATATGTATATGTGCATTTATAAATGCAACCTTCAAAGCCCCATTGGTCTTACTTATATGTATGTGTCTGGAGCTCCCAACATAGGATTGGATAACTTACCCAATCAGAGAAGAAGAGCCAGTCCATGAAGAAGATTGTTATTCTCTCAGTAGCAGCTAATTACCTGTAACTTCCAGATAGAGACCATTATAGAAATATACAACAGGCAACAATACAGAGAGCAACTGACTATTGAGGGCTGTATGACTAAAGCTCAGAAAATATCACAGAAGATGGGATGCAAAGTCCAAAAGTTATTTATCTTAACTGACCCCAACCCCACCCTCACCCATGCCATGTCCCACTTCCTTGGTTACATATGAGCTTGCTTTGCCAGAATTTAAAATTGAAGGACCAAAGCCCATGCAGGCTTAGACTTATATTCTATGTGGAGTATTTAAAGTAGCTTCAAGGACTATGATAGATGTGACATTTACAAGGGTGTCCATTTTGATCAATATGAGGCAGACCTGGAAATTAACTTTTGTACAAATAACCCTCCAGCTCAAACCAAAATAACTTTAGGCTCTTCAACTACATGGCCATTTTTTTAAAGAGTTGAAGAAAAGTCAAAGGGAACAATTTATCAAAACAAAACAGAAAGGGTCTGAATTGTGTTGCCACAGGAATAGCAGATGTACTGGGCCCCCCTCCACCCCCAATAAAGAAGCAGTCTCAAAATGCAAAAAGTGGCCTTTAAATGTTTATGGGTTATAAATGCTCTTTTGCTCATCCAAACTGCTCTAGGAACGTGTTTGGAAAATTTTCCTCATTCTGCAATTGAGGGCTTTTGATGCAGATTTCTGCTGCAGCAGGCATGAGTGTGAATGTGTTTTGTACCTTTAAGCAAGACCCAGAAGCAAGAAAGTAAAACTTAAAAGGACATCAAAACATCAGCAGAAGGACTTCTTCAGGGTCCTGAAAAATCTTTCCCATTACAGGAGCTCAAGAGGTTGAGGATCATTTCCCTCTTGTTTGCTTTCAGAGCCACAGAAAAAGTTAGGGATGTACTGTATGAGCCTTGTGTGCAAGTCTGTGTGTGCATGCCTACATACATGCCTCTGTGTGTGTGTGTGTGTGTGTGTGTGTGTGTGTGTGTGTGTTAGAGAGAGGGTGGCTCCAGGACAGTATTATTAGAATTTGAGAGAAAAACAACGGTACAGACAAGCTGAGAATCCTGGCAGCTGCTAGGAACAGGAGAAAACAGAAGTCATGTCTAAATTAGAGAAACTGTGAGAAAGCCCTAACTATAGGGAAAAGTATACTTCTCAGTACTCAACCAGAAACTTCTTCAGTTCAGTGGACTTTTGAGCTCCATGGCAAAAGACTCCACCACAGACACATACTTAAAAATAGAAGTAGTTGCAGCTTATTAAGAAAGAAAAAGCAGGCAGCTAGAAAGATGGCCCAGCGGTTAAGAGCATTTGCTTTTGGAAAGGACTGGACTTTGGTTCCTAGCACACATAGCTCATGGCTTACAGCCACTGGAAACTCCAAGTCTAGAGGATCTGATGCCACTTTCTGGCCTCTGGGGGCATGCACACACACACACACACACACACACACACACACACACCTGGGCATAAACTCACATGTATATACATAAATAAAGTTAAATCTTAAAAGTAAAGCACCCCCCTAAGAATGGAAAGTAGGGTAGTAGGCTAAGGAAAGAGACCAAAAAGCAGGCAAGCCACCCAATGCTCAGATTTGACTCTGGAGCTTGCATCTCTTCTGTTTGTATTTCATAGGTTCTCTTCATGCATCCTATCAGCCATTTTTATAAATGTTTCTTTTAAGATAGAGTGAATTCCTTCAAAACTGGAGATGGTATTGGAATTGGCGGACAGTGGCAGCTCCAGAAAGACCATACCAGGCCAAACAGTCCCATGTGAGGTTTATTGAGAGGGGAAAGGGCAAAGGTGGTGGCAGAAAGAGAAGAGGGGAAGAGAGAGAAAAGGGGATGTGCTCCTCTTATATATATGGATGGTGACATGGTCACAGATAAAGGTGAGCCCAATGGATTCTGGGAATATGGTAGCCATTGCCTTGGCAACTGGTGTACAGGTTGCACTATCGCCTTTGTGATGTCACAGGTTTCAGAGGTCCTGGTATCAATAAATGGGGTACCATTTACTAGAAAAGCACTTCTAGCAGGCTCATCTGGCTGGGGTATTATTCTGATCTGGTTTAGAAAAACCAGTGTAGACACTGGTGCAAAGGAGCTCTGCTGAGTAACAAAGGTCCCAGATCATTTCACCCTCAAACTGGGTGCATAGCCAGGTGGGCATCATCAAACCACATGTGTCTTTTCAATATGGGTTTAACCATCTCGAAGAAAGCCTAGAGGTTCAAACCTAAGGAGTATCTGATATACCTTCTCTGCCTTGAGGGAGGGTAAGAGTCATAAACAGGGCAAACAAATTGCAGGAGGCTTCCGAGAACTACTAAGAATGATCCAGTGGTCTACCAGCTCAGAAATGGGGACCCCTGCCTACAGAACTGAACCTGCTCTTTTCCAAATAAACTTCCAGATCCCAGTCCAGCTGACACTTTGACTTCTGCCTAGTGATGCCTTCAACAACAACAACAACAAAAAAAAATCATCCAACTATGCAGGATGTTTGGTCCATAGAACCCCAAGCTGAAAGACACACATTGTCTTACTACCCTATGTCCTTCCATATCCATGTTAGACTTGAGGAAGCTGAGCCTTAGAAAGGCTAAGTGGCTTCCTTGAGGTCAAAATGGGGCAGAGGTACAATACAAACTGGCAAATGGGCAGTTGGTAACATGGAGATAGCTTACGTGGGAGGCATAAGTCTAAGGTGGCCCCTAAGATACTGGAACCCATCCTTACAGGTGCTTGTTTTGCTCAGATTTCTCTTTCTTGAGAGTGCAAATGGCAAACATAGTGATTCAGTATCACCCTTGATTAAGAAAAGTGATTGTCACAGCTATGACTAAGATGTTTAATCAATGACTTAATTAAAGAGAGGTTGTCCTACTGGGCCTGACCTAATTAGGAGGGTCCTTTGCTAACTTTATTTAACTGTGTGTGTGTGTGTGTGTGTGTGTGTGTGTGTGTGTGTGTGTGTGTGTGTGTGTGTTTGTGTGTGTTTGTGTGTGTGTGTGTGTGTGTGTGTGTGCAGATGTGCACATACATACACAATATGTAAGTCAATGCGAGGGACCAGCCCCACAATGGCCAGGTTCTTTAGAGGAGCTAAGGATGCAGCAAGAGAGGAGTGAGACAGGCAGGAGGTTCAGAAGAGCCTTGAATCCTGACTGATGGGCAGTCAGAGTGCTTCTTTATTTATACAGAACTCAGTAGGCAAGGATAGATTCTTGTTCCAAAAGATAGATCACATCATTTTGTCCCTGGACTTGTGTTTTAACTTCCTCTTGTTATAAGTTTAGCCATCATTGATATACAGTGACAGAACAGTTATCTTTTATAATTATTTTCCTTCATCAACCCCACAACCCAACTTTTAAGAATCTAGAGGCATATTCTTTCAAAGCATGGCAGCCCATGCTCAGACTGGTAGCTCTTGCAGTTTCAAGGGCACAGAAAGAAAATCTCCAAACCAGCCCAGACAGATTATCATGTCTCAGACAGTGTATTGTTAACTCTTAATGGTCACAGTGTATAGTAAGAAGAGGCTTTTAATCTGATCTGCTGACAACTCCTCCAGCCCACCAAATCTTGTTTACCTTTTAAAGATTACTTTGTTCTGATGATCTTGTTCCTGAGTTAGTACAGGGGCAGATGTTACAAAAGTATCTTGGAGTCAGATCCTCATGAGGAGATCTCTGGTGTCTTTATTTGAATCACAACCTCCAGACTTATGTAAGACCTTCAGGTAGGCCAGATAAGGATATCCCCTAAGTTCACGAGGGATAAATGCTCAGGAATTTCCTAGGCTAGCTTAGAAACAGGAGTCTTGGTGGGTGAAGGGTGTAAATGGCTCATAAGAAAATTCCTGTCAATCCAATATCCCCTCAGTTGTACAAACATTCAAAGTCCCACAGGCGTGCAACAGGTGGAGATGAAGACCAGAAGTTGCCTACCTCAGAGTAGTGATTGTGTCATTCGGCTCGGCTTTGCTGGATCTTTGCCAAGCCACTCTGCTGGCTTTATGCCTTTCTCTGTTCCCATTAGATATGCTGGGCCACACCACTGTGCCTGTAGAGATAAAAGGCCACTCTGCCGTATTATTACACGTCTACCTATACATGTGCTCCCAGTATCAGTCTTAGGTTGTCAGGCTTATGCAACAAGAGCTATCTGTCCACCCTTCCCTAGCCAGACGGGGGTTCTAAACAGGACTCTAGAGTTTGGAGGATGTATAAGAAATATCCTGCCGGTCAGTGGTGGTGCATGCCTATAATCCCAGCACTCTGGGAGGCAGAGGCAGGCAGATTTCTGAATTCGAGGCCAGCCTGGTCTACAGAGTGAATTCCAGGATAGCCAGGGCTATACAGAGAAACCCTGTTTCAAAAACAAAACAACAACAACAAAACAAAAACAAAAAAAACAAAAAGAAAAAAATAAAAAAGAAATATCCTGGAGACATTTTTGCTAGCTCAGGAAGAAGAAAGCACCCATGTCTATATCCATGGGTAGGAATTACATGTAGCCTCTATGAGCCAAGAGCCATCTCTGGCCAATAACTTTAAGGGTGAGGAAGAGACTTCTGCTGTCAGCTAGAAAGGTGGGTTTGGAGGCATATCCCTAACTCCTCAGGAGGAGTTCAATGCACAAAAACCTTGACTGTGACTTTTGAGACTAGCCAGAGGGCTGAGCTAGGGCAGTCCTGGATTTCCTGTGTGCTTAGAACAGGTGAGAGAGTAAATCCTGTTGTTTGAAGGCTTTGCTTTTGTGGCAATTGGTTATGCTGCAACTGAAAACTGATCTGTGTAAGGGGGAGGGGGAAAGATTGTTCATTGCTTCCCTTAGCGTGAGAGGTGGGACCAAGCTCCAAGCAGCTCAACATCCTGGTTTGCCTTCTCAGTTATCCTAGCATAGTCTTGGCCTCTCATTTATTTTTGGCTTATTCACAGCATCAAGGAAGCTCCAACCATCCCAATCCTCTTGGAATCTGTCTTTGCTTGAACTTGGTAAATTCTTAAGCCTATATCACTTATTATCAGAACACACTGTTTTGAAACCTTTCCCCTTGGCAGCCTGTGTGGATGTGGCTGGAAGTTTGTTTTCAAGAAGGCAGTACTTTTACGCCCCCCCCCCCCACAACTGCCCATCTGGTAGCACATAGACAAGGTAACCCTCGGTTATGCCAGCATCTACATGCTCACCAACTCTCTGAATGTCACTGGGCAAGCCACTTACATTGATCAGAACCTGTTCATTCTCCCAATCTTGCTGAATACAGGTTAATCTTGGCTTTGTCAGCTGTCCTATGAGTGCTGGTATAAAAAATGGAGGTCAGCTCCAGATACTCCCAGCATGCCTCCCTGTGTAACCTCCTTAACAACAGTGGATGTGATACTGAAAAAGATTAATCGGACTTATGTCATCATGTTTATGGGGCATGAAACCCCCCACTGTGGATTAATGGATATCTTGGTGAAAGAAATATATCTTTACTCCTGCAAGCTTTGATGGGTGAGCAGCAGTTGGCATCAGTGGAAATATATGGAGAGATTGCCTTTCAAAGGTCAGTCTTTAAAGGACTTTTTTGACCTCTAAGTCAATGAAAATAGATTTTTGATTGTTGACCAAGACAACTGCAGCATAGACTTTCAACCTTTAAAAAAAATCTTATTGAAGTGTAGCTTTACACACAGTTTCTGAGTACACAAGTTGATAAATTTTTTGCAAACTGGACAATATGTCCAGGGAACCAGCATCTAGGTTAAAACAGCAGAAGGATGCTAGACATTCTGTAGCATGCCTTCCAAAAGCACACACCCTGGAATAATTGCTATGACAACTTCTAACAGCACAGCTGATTTAATCTACTTCTAAACACCCTTGGATATCATAGAAATGGAATTGTCCACATATCCTGCTTTTGATGAGTTTTATAAAGCATTGTGCCATTTACCTGTATTTTATATGTGCCTGTAAACTTTTTTATTTACATTGGTTTTTAATATTCCATTGTGTGACATCATGCTCGTGTGTTTATACATTTATGGCTGTTTAAGCAGTTCCCACATTGGAGTAATGGTGAACATTCTTTTGCTGCTTCACCATTCATTTGCTGCTTCTGGTGAACATACCAGCTGAGTGTACACCTAGGATTGAATGGTGAATGTATATAATTACCTAATTTAGTATATGTCTTTATCAAAAATTTTCAAAGTGGCTGTGCTCATTTTTATTCCTCAAAGCTGCTTGTGAAAGTCCCTGTTAACATACATACTTGCCAATATTTGATAGTTTCATTTTAAAGAGCCATCAGATTTTAATCCCTGCTAGTATATCACCGTTGCTATTGTGAACCCAAGTTAAAAGCCCAGCACTGAACTACATGGGACTCAATATCACAACAGAAGGTGACTGTGCCCCCTTTCTACTACAAGTCACTTGAAGGCTTTCTGGAGAATGTAAGAGTGTTATCCACCTCTTTATTATCTATTTTTATTTTTTCTGAAATATATCTGGTACATACCCTAATCTTACAAATACATATGAAGCTACACATTGTAGGTGAGAACCTATGCCATGAACTCATGAGACAAAGATGAATGTCACCTGGTTCTTTGCATGATGCTTACTTACAGTATCATGAAGACTAGGTCAAGTGGTAAATTCTAGAACAGTTAGTCATTGCCTTTTGTGCTTTTGACTGTAGATCATGTGATTTACTAATCAATTATTAATACAAAGTAAGTCATTTTAAACATGTGAGATTAGTTACAGAAGAGTTGATACACACGCTAGGAAGTTCACCAAAAAGACCTACTAGACCAGGACACACAGACATTCATTTGAAGGAAATAATTAGGAATTAAATCTCCTTGACAGGTTACACATCTCTGAAAATGAACATTGTTATTTTTTGTGCTTCGCTGAGTTTCTCCTGGTGATATAATGCTCACTGAACTGATACAAAGACTATATCAATTGGAGTTTAACCAGAAGCACAATTCTGTGAGTTGTATAGGAAGTAAAGATTTTTCTTTTTATAAACTAATAAAATCAAATGCTGGCAGAGTGGGAAATGTGTGTCCAGAGGGGGATGTTTCCAGGTCAGAACAGAGGTCCTAACTGAGGCTTGTGTGAGTAGGGTATGTGGTCCAGAAATGTTTTATGGTAAAAACTGAATACTGAATGGGAAAGAATCAAGACAGTCTGGAAGCCATCATGAAAACAGAGAGTGACACGTGGACTTACCTGCCTTGTTGCTTTGATACCCCAACTGCAACAGCCTACAAAATGATTCAGGATGTATCTGTGTGAAGATCAAGATTCATAGAACCCATGGCAGAGACCAGTAGAAATTGTGGAAGTCTCCAGTTGCTGCCTCACCAAACATTCCTCAAGTCCAACAAATTCCCAAGCAACTGTCCCCATGGGCATCCCCAACCAAGAATCATTCACAGAAGTGTAGGGTGTCTGGTTTACTGAATTCACATAGTACAAAACAGTTATGAAGTTATGAAGTTATGAAGACATGGCATCCTTCATTCCTTTCATGATACGGGTGGAAAACTGAGGCCTATAGAGATGATGGTCCATCCATCATCCCATATCTAGGGGCAGGTCTAGAATCTCAGTGGCATGGGTTTCCCTCAAAGTAATATCAAAGAAAAAATTCAGGGTTGAAGCTAAGAGCACTGAGGTTTTATCATTAATTAATTTTCTGACATTATGAAAAGGCCACTCAATTTCTGAATTCTTGTTTCATAGAGAGGGAGTGGTGTGCAGGCTGTACCCTGCAAACTGAAGGCGTGTCACTTAAAAGCAGATGAATAAATGAGTGGTCTCTCAAGAGCTGTCGTTTTTCTGAACTTGTCCAGTGACTTTAAGAAAAGCAAGTGATGCCATGCTGGGTTTTAGGAAGTTCCAGGATTAGAATGGACTATGCAAGGCTTCTCTCCTTTGTGTGAACCAAATTTCCAGTCTCTCAGCCATGCAGCGGTTAAGCATCCTGTGTCCTTCTTCTCCCCCTTTCCACAGATGTAAAGTACCAAAGAGCTGTAAAAGCAAGACTCAAAAAAAAGTGGTGCCAGGATAAGCTGGGAAGATGTCAAGTCTGTAGTTACTTATTTCTATGCCTTTGCTTATGAATTTGCAATGAGTGTCTAGCAGGAGCGGTTCTTCTCCACTCCGTGTGCATCGGCTGCCTCAGATGCCTGGAGCTGACATCAGGGAAAGGCCTCCCCCTTCCAGCTGGATCTGTGGCCAGAATAGCTACGTGTGGGTTCTCCACATGCGCTCGCTGCCTCTAACAGACATGAAGGCTGTATATGAGACGTATCCTCCCAAGAGTACTAAACAGAATTGAAATGGCTTCCTGTCACTCAACCACTTAACATCAATTCTTCATGGTCACGGGCCTCCCAGACATAAGAGATGCAAGTTTAGACCCTACACCTCAGTGAGAAGGATTGCACCATCTCACATAGGATGAAGAAGTATCAGTAGTGGAAAGACTTTTAAAACAGAGTTTATCAATTAAGTGGGCCCGTATCCAATAGCACCCCAGAGAATATGTATGTGCACAAGGGTAATGTGTAATCAGTATCTAGTGAATGAAAGGAATGCTTAGATTCAATTTGCTGTCAGCCTGTTTTAGTGTTAGGCCTATGAGTAAGGATAGTTAGTTAGAGCACTCAATTACTTTAAAATTAAAGTGCTTCATCTTCAATATTTGTTTTCTGGGGGAAAATTAACAGGGCTGGTGAATTTTGGACCATTCCCATGGTCATCAAGCCTAATGTGCTAGAAGTAGATTATGATCCCTTGCAATATTTGGACAGTCTGAAAATAGACTGAATGGTATTTGAAGTTAATAGTAGAAAATAGCTTTGCTATTAAAAGAGACCCCAGCATGGGAACAGACATATTCACTCATGATTACTCACATGTTTGAACACAGACACATAAGGGACATGAAAGAGAAAAACATCATCACCTGATTTGCTATTCTTAAGTATAGACAAATGTAACAGGACACATGATGGTTTAACTGAATCACATCAGGTTTTCTATAAATCAAAATTTCTTGGTTTTAAACTCTTACCACCACTAGGTGATTTAGGAGCAATATGACAAGTGACCCATCAAGGAAAAACACTCAGTGCTCAAAGGCCCAAAGGGATAACTATGGATTCAGGAAACTCTAAGTGGTCCGGCACAGCTAAAAAACAAAACAAAACAAAACAAAACAAAACAAAACTAAGAAAAATAGAGAAAATTGTTTGTCTCCATACTTACCCCCACACAGCTACCAGCTACCACCTATGTGTCATATTGTCTCAAATCTCATTACTTCCTAAGCAATAAATTATTAATGATCTAAATCTCCCTTTGCAGAAATGGCTGCCATGTTGAAACCACATGTGTTTCCATATGTTAGTACAGAAGAAAGAGAAACAAGGCAGCGGCAGTGGGGGTATTCTGAGCAGCAGCATTTCACAGGGTGGGCAGACTGCCTGTGTTGCTGGCCACCATTCAGAGAGCATTAGGAGGCTTTTGTAGGGTGGGCATGTGAGGGAAAAAGAGGTTTAATCCACAATAGAGCAGGTGCCCAACCAAATCATTCCACTGAGGAACCAAGTTAGGTGACAGCTTCTGGTTGGTTTGAGTTCACGGATTGGGGTTTTTTGTTTGTTTGTTTTTGTTTGCTTGTTTTTTGTTTTTTTTTTCTGCTCATCTTTGTGTTGTTTATAAAAGAACCCAAAGCCACTTAACCCAATGTCCTCAGAACTGATTATTTGAATAGTACTCATGAACGGGTCCCTACAGCATTGTATCTTTATGTTTTTAAAATGATGTAGAGCTGATTTTATAGACTCTGCCCTTCAACAACACATTTCTGTCATTCAACATTATGGGTTTTGGCTTCAGCCACTGGATATAAATGTGTCGTAAGGTGTGTGGGCATGCAAAGACTTATCTCTCTTTTTCAACTAAAATTATAGTTTACCTGGAAAAATGATTGGATATGGAATCTATGTTTTTTGTGTATATAAGTAGAACTAATGATATAGAGATAGGGCCAGACATCTGACTCAAATGTGAAAACAGGAAAAAAGAAATCTGCTCATTTGAACACTGTCTTTTTGGAGTCAACTGGAGGGTAGCTTGTTCCTTAAAGGATGGAATTTCAGAGACAGGCCAGGAGGCAGTTGAGCCTTGATAAGGTAGAAACTTATGAATAGATTAGGAAGACAAGGCTCTGAACTCTCTTATCTCACATAACTTCACAATCCCAGGTGACCCAGCTGCCATGTCTCTCACTAGAGCTTCTCAGCTACCGGAAGCTATCATATTGAGTGACAGATACACCTTCCGCAGTGAGGAAAGAGAGAAGTGTTAGGTGGCTAACATCTATTTGGGTTCTTTCTTGCCCCACTTTATGCTCACCCCATCTCTCCTCGAATCCCACAAGAGATGTTTTGATGTTTTATTCAACTGTCACTTGTACCTGGTTTTAAACTTTATTTCCTCTTGTCAAAGAAATGTTATAAAGGGGTATTTATGTTCCAGACACAAAAATTGAGATTCTGAGTTAGTCTGAGATATAGATGAGCTACCATGTGTAGTTCATTTCTCCTCTCTCTTTGACACGTTATGCTCACCTATTTCAAAGAAACCCATGTGTGCCGATGCTCTCTCAAAACAGAATGAAAGGAGACTGTGCATATGTTTTACTTCTGTGGTGACACTTACCCAGCAATACCTACCAAATTAAGTGTTCGTTGACCTCGTTTTACTGTCAACTAGCATTTTATTTCTGCTGCTTTTTGGAGGAGGTAGCATATGTTAGGCTAAAAGCAAGTGACTTTGTGCAAATTAAACTCATTGACACTTTGTAGCCCATCTTTGATGACTATAGATTTGATGACTAAATTTTTTTTTCTAACGAGATTAGAACAAAGTACTCTTTGTTTACTGCCATACTTTATTGTCACACATCTGTCTGCCTCTCCTCTGGCAGTTTTAGAGAAACTGTATAGTCCATGTATCCTGTCAGAACCTTGACATTATTTACAGCTTGCTGCATTGTAGCTTGCTGTCACTTATTGTGTCTTATTTATGTAGCATCTTTCCACTGAAACATGTACATTGGCTTCATTATACACAGAGTATGCATACTCCAGTCTGGTGCATACTAACACACATGCATACACACACACACACACACCACCACCACCACCACCACCACCACCACCACACCTTCACCTTCAGATATCACCTGATCCTGTGATACAGTTAAGACTTCATCACCAAAAAAGCTTTCACACATGTCTTTATGAGTTTTAAGCCTCTGCTTTATTTAAGCATTTGCCATATTTCCTTCCTCTTCAAGTGTTTATTGTTTGCCTCTAGGTGGATCGAATCATCTTCTGTGTCTTCCTAGAAGTTGATTTCAAAATCTACAAAAAGAAAATGAGCGAGTTTTTCCCCGTTGGTGAGTAAACCCATTTGTTGTTCCCTTTGAAATCGAGGAATAGATGGAGTGGGACCTCCTTTCCCTGGTGCTCTGTTAGCCATTCTCAGAACTATTCTGTGATTTCCATGTTTGTGGTCAGCCTGCCAATTTGTGTCATAGTTTCTAAGAACTGCAGGAAGTGGTAAGGATTCCAGGCCCTTACTTCCCCCAACCCATGAGGTCATCATGTTGTCTGGGGTAAGTCAGCACATCTTTTTGGGACTCTGTTCCTCATATCAATTGAGGATTGGATCAAATGGTTCCTAGAGGGCACTCTTCTCCTCCAAATTGCTTAATCTAGTTCCCCTCACCTGTAAGTGAGGCTTCCAGGCTGCATGCATACATACAGCAATTAACTTTTTGGTTGAAAATTGTAGGAGACCCATTTATACTTTGTAGTCAGAATCCAGCCCTTTCCGTATTTCCTCCTCATTCTACCCGACTCTCTTTCCTTGAACTGCAGCGATTGCATGGTCCTTTCTAGGGCAATCTGCAAATGGCTGTCACTCACCTCTTTTCATACTTTACAATGCTGGAGAAGCCTGGGGCTTGCTAAAGAACCTTGAGTAATGGATTTAGGATTGAATGTGCCATTAGTTAGCAATTTGAATATTTTTTCCCAGCCTCCCTCTTAGAGCCTGTTAGGCTGTGGCTTGTTTAATGCCTTGTTACTTTTATGGTCATGGTGCCCGGAGTGCTGGAGTGCTTTCTTTAGCCTTGTTAAGAATTGCTTGTAGGAAATTTCAAGCTTCTGCGGGCAGTGCTAGTGGCTGAGTTTGGGATGGCTTGCTCTTTTTTCTTTCCTTTTCTATTTTTGGTCTCCATATGTATTTGAGGAGGTTTTTTTCTGGCAATGAGCAGTGACTATGGTGGGTGAGAAGTAGAGAATAAAGGGTATTGGTGCACATTCTTTTAAAGTGGACCTTCACAACCAACACAAGCAAGAAAGAGCAGGCACCACCCATAGTTCCAGGAGGACTTGGGTAGCTGGAGCAGGCAGTGGTTCAAAATAAAAACAAAGACAGTGTCACCTATCTGTGGATGCTCTAGATAGACCAAATTATTCAGTCCTTGCCCAAATGTTACAATTGACAAATCTGATAAAAAATTCACTTGGGCCTAGAAAGGATTTCCTTTACTAAAACTTGATATGAATTCCTTGGCCTCCACTCTGGCTGGCTGAGGCTTATTGTGGCTCTAATCTCCCCCACCATTTCTTCTCTTTTCTCTCTCTTTTTTACATTCGCATGCTTCAGTATCTCAACACTTTATAGCACAGGGCACTAATTCCTATTTAATAAGCAGTTGCCAAAATGAGATCGGTTTAATAAATGCTTCTCACCATATCCTGAGAACCTATTTTCTGTTTCAATCTTCTTTTTGTGTGTTCTCCTGATTTTTGTTAGAAAATGAATTCAGTGGTGCTTGAATTTCTGACTATTCTTTAAAAGAATTCTGCATTATGAAAAATTATAACTTTTATGGTCTGTGTAATGTAAATATTCTTCTGCCTGGTGAGTATCAGCTATGAGCTAATTTTAGACTCTTCAAGATGTTTAGAAATAATGATATCATAGTCACTTTAATGTCTTATTAGTCTGAAGATATTTACAAAAGTACAGGGCACAGATGTCTCACTGCAATTTTAAAAAGTGAGACAGGCTTAGGGGTCTAAAGTTTATCAACAGTTGTGCAAATAAATGATCATTGCTGCTTTATTTGATTCTACAAACTCATCTCAATATTTCCACAAGTAAAATAATAATGAAATCATTCTCAGTTTCACATTAGTATTTCAAAGCACACTATGTTAATGAAATTATTTCCATTGCATTGTGCCTCTTAGGGTGTTGCCACTGTGAGCAGACACCATGACCAGGGCAACTCTTAGGAGGACAGCATTTTTTTTCTGATGTATTTTTATTTTATTCGATGTATTTTTTATTTACATTTCAAATGATTCCCCCTTTTCTGGTTCCCCACTCCTCGAAAGTCACATAAGCCCCCTTCCCTCCCGCTGTTCTCCCACCCACCCCTTCCCACTTCCCTGTTCTGGTTTTGCCTTAAACTGCCACACTGAGTCTTTCCAGAACCAGGGGCCACTCCTCCGTTCTTCTTGTACCTCATTTGATGTGTAGATTATGTTTTGGGTATTACAGTTTTCCAGGCTAATATCCACTTATTAGTGAGTGCATACCATGATTGATCTTTTGAGACTGGGTTACCTCACTTAGTATGATGTTCTCCAGCTCCATCCATTTGCCTAAGAATTTCATGAATTCATTGTTTCTAATGGCTGAATAGTACTCCATTGTGTATATATACCACATTTTTTGGATCCATTCTTCTGTTGAGGGATACCTGGGTTCTTTCCAGCTTCTGGCTATTATAAATAGGGCTGCTATGAACATAGTGGAGCATGTATCCTTATTACATGCTGGGGAATCCTCTGGGTATATGCCCAGGAGTGGTATAGGATCTTTCAGAAGTGACATGCCCAGTTTTCTGAGGAACTGCCAGACTGATTTCCAGAGTGGTTGTACTAATTTGCAACCCCACCAGCAGTGAAGGAATGTTCCTCTTTCTCCACATCCTTGCCAACACCTGCTGTCTCCTGAGTTTTTAATCTTAGCCATTCTGACTGGTGTAAGGTGAAATCTTAGGGTTGTTTTGATTTGCATTTCCCTGATGACTGATGAAGTTGAGCATTCTTTTTAAGATGCTTCTCCGACATCCGAAGTTCTTCAGGTGAGAATTCTTTGTTTAACTCTGTACCCCATTTTTAATAGGGTTATTTGGTTTTCTGGGGCCTAATTTCTTGAGTTCTTTGTATATATTGGATATTAGCCCTCTATCTGATGTAGGGTTGGTGAAGATCTTTTCCCAATTTGTTGGTTGCCAATTTTTCCTTTTGATGGTGTCCTTTGCTTTACAGAAACTTTGTAATTTTATGAGGTCCCATTTGTCAATTCTTTTTTTTTAATTTATTGATATATTTCTTATTTACATTTCAAATGATTTCCCCTTTTCTGGACCCCCACTCCCCAAAAGTCCCATCAGTCCCCTCCCTCCCCGCGGGCCCCCCCCCCCCCCCGTTTTCCCACCCAGCCCTTCCCACTTCCCTGTTCTTGATCTTCGAGCATACCCTATTGGTGTTCTGTTCAGGAACTTTCCCCCTGTACCGATGTCCTCAAGGGTCTTCCCCAATTTCTTTTCTATTAGCTTCAGAGTGTCTGGCTTTATGTGGAGGTCCTTGATCCATTTGGAGTTGAGCTTAGTACAAGGAGACAAGGATCATCAATTCGCATTCTTATGCAGGCTGACAGGAGGACAGCATTTAACTGGGGCTAGCTTACATGTTCAGAGGTTGAGTGAGCATTCATAAAAGGGAAAAATTATTTATGAGTCTTTGTGGTGGACCGTTAAGCTTGACCTGGACCAGCAGTTGTGGGGTGTGTTTGGTTTGGGGTCATTAGGATAAGAAACAATGGAACAAATAGCAAACACCCACATTTGGGGTATGGGTTTTAAGTAAGCCAAAGGTCATGGCACACAGTGGTATCTCAGACAGCTCATGGCAGGTCTGAAAATAGATAGCAAGTCGGATTCTATATTTTATAACCTGACACTCTACTTTTTAGTTCTAGAAAATGAACCATACTTGAATAAACTGTGGCATGCAGCTGGGAGGCAGCAATATATTTCAAGCCGAGACCAGCATCTGTCACTGCCCAAGTGGTAATAGGCAAGTCCTCTCCACAACATAGGCAGAGAAATCTGTGGTCTCTTGAGAGGATATGTTCAGAACACTAAGGAAGCCCCATCCTTAAATGGCTTGTTGCCCAGAGCTTCTGAAAGCTACCATGCTTCTTTTCCAATATCTATAAATGCATGCATAGAAACATTCCTATTGAGTGCAGCTCGTAATTCATCTGCGATCTCAAAGTTCACATGTCTGGGCAACATGGCAGGTGAAAAACAATGGGGAAATGAAAGCTCTCACAGGCTAACAAAGGAGAAGAGACATTATCTGTAGAAATGAGGTATCATAGAGTGAATGGTTTGACCAATAGGATGTCTTTTATCACCTGGCTGGAGTCTGGAAGTTGAAGATCATGATGTTGACAGCAGTGGCATGTTCTAAGGCCTTCTGGGCATGTACGTGGTCATATGCTCCTGTCTTCATATGGCCCTCCCTCTGAGTGGTTTATGATCTGTCTTTCTCCTTGTATAAGGAAACTGCTCACACTAGAAAAGGACTCCACTCCAATGACATCACCTTACTTAATTGCACTTTTAAAGCTCTATATCCAAAAATAAACTGAATTTACCAGTACCTCATTCAAAGGTTCAGGATATGAGGAGTTTAATAAAATGTTAGAGGGGACATAACTGAGCCCATGACTGTGTCTATAAGAAAAATGTAAAGAAATAGCAAAGAAGAGAACTCAGCAAAGATTTCCATAACAATTTGAGTTCTTGCTGTGAGGTGAAGCACAGTTGACTTTTCCCTTCCAGAGGTATTATTTGGAAACAGAATATGGCAGCTTTATGGAATTATCATACACTTCGGTTGCAAATAATTTATAGTTACAGTGCACTGTTACATGGCCTAAAGCAAATAATCTTTCTGTGACTCAGCTCAGAATCTCTTTGTTCTTTATATGAAAGGTTCATATTTTAAAATGTGTAGAATTTATCGTGTATACTTTCCATTAACTCTAAGAGGAATGAAGAGTTTCTGGTGGAGAAATAGAAGTCAAATTGTGTCAAGTGCAAGTCTTACTAAAGAATTTAAGGTTGCCAATTTTTCTCAAATAACAATACATAATTGAAACTTTTATAACTTTGTCAATGAGTCCTGATGTTCAGAGTTTGAGACCCACCCCAGATACCCAGAGTTAGGAAAGGTCTACATTCATTAACTGCAGTGATTTCCACCCATGGATGACTGTGTCCTATAGGGACATGGTGAGATAGTTTTGTCTTTCATAAACGTGAGAGAAGAAAGACTACTATTGACTGGTGGGCTGAGTTTCCAGATAATCCTAAACCTACAGTGTGCAAGGCAGCTCCCTGGAAGAGCATACAGAGTCCAGATATGCAAAGGCTTAAGAGCTCTGCCTGCTGGAATTGTCCCTCTTCTCATTCAGGATGCTGAGTATCTTTACTTTTGCACTGGTTTTATTTCAGAATGGCCTGCTTGTTGATGCCTTTCTCAGACTCTTTTGTCTAGATGGATTAAATTCTTTACATTTGCTCTGACACACACACACACACACACACACACACACACATGCAGTTTTTAGGTTTGAGGATACAAGGGTGGTAAGAACAATTGGAACATGGTGGTAGCAGGGCATCAAAAATGATAGCTATGTGTTCATGGCAGTCAGGAATTCAAGGCAAACTGGCTCTGAGTAGGGGGTTTGTTAGGGCAAAGCTCATGAAGGGTGTGAACTGGAGCAGAGAAGAAAAAATCTAGTGTTTCATAAGCAATAGAGAAGGCAAGTGGCCTGGGATTAGAAAAAAGGTGAAGCCAAGCAGGAAGATTGTTTCCAATTTGTGAATCTCTAAAAGACATGTGTTTCAGAATATTTGATCACACTGTAGACCCTGAGAGTTACTGAAAAATACTCTTTCTAGTTGTGGTTTAACCCTTTAATATCTCTTACTGGAATAACAAGAGACACCTGTAGTGCATACCTTTAATTGCAAACAATGAAGGTAGAGATAGTTTGTAGAAAGAAGCACCCATATTTGTAAATGATGTCAAATCGAGTAGCAGACAAAGTAATGAATCAGAAAAAAAGACTTGACAGAATAAGTTATGCCCAACTCCTATAAGAAGAGAGAGGAAAGGGAAGCTACTTGTGGCACAGAGAGAGGAAGGAGGAAGTTTTACTGGAATAGTTATAGAGAGAAAGTTTGAAAAGGGAGAACAAGCTAGACATGGTGAATGCAGAATAACCCAGATAATGTGAAAAAGCCAGAATAGAACATACTGACAGAATTAGTTTGAGGCCAAGCAGAGCAATTTAGGAGAGGCTGAGAGAAAATCCAGGTTGAATCAGTCAGCTTGGAGAGGAGTTTGAGCCAAAACAGTTGAGTTGAATCAGGCAGTTAGAATTAAAAAAAAAATTATAAAGGCTGAGCTTATTCAGCAGCAAGTGTCAGATGAAGAAAATATTCTAAATGTAGATACGTTTGTAGAGTCTAGAAGCTTCCAGGTCTAACAGACAGAGGCAGTATGCCAAGGAGACAATTATTACAGCAAATAAAAGTGTGCACAATCTTCTCAAAATGAACAATTCGGACTAGACATCTTTCAGTTAAGAAGAAACATAATAGATTTTATGTAGGTGTTTCCCATCTGTCTTTGTTCAACATTTTGACTTTATGCATGTAAAAAAAGTCATGCATTTAATAGAACCTTTACTTTGAATTTTTAATTCTGATAGTCTTCTTCTTATCATGTTGAGCTATGGAAGCAAGGATCAACAGCTGATCAGCTGTTGAAGGGATATGACTGATGTCCCAGAGTGAACTATGGCTAAGCTAGGATGTCTAGTAGGTTAGGTTTGTTAAATGCATTTTAACTAGAAGTTCTTCCAACTTGTAATGAGGCTGTCAGATTGTAACCCATCCTACATAGAGGAAACACCTACACATGACAAAAATTAAGCTGAAAGTGAAAGGACAACCTTATAATCCCAGGGGGCAGGACGATGAAGCAGGAGTATCACAAGAATGAGACAAGCCTGGGTCACATAAGACCCCCACTCTTAAACAAAACAAACAAAGAACAAATGCTTTAATTTTGCCCTTGACTTGGAAACTGGCCTTCTGACATCAGTCCAATGTCACAGGTACAGCACCTGTCTTCATAGCAGTGGCAGCACAGAATCTATAAAATCACAAGACAGGAGCCAAAGTCACTCACCTCAAGCCTTTTTACTGTACAATGCTTCTCCCCATAGCAATCCGGAAGTTACTCTTCTGCCCCCCATAAATGGCGTCCCTCCAGTTACACTGGGTCTCCACCTGTCCTCTTTCCTTCTGATCAGTTTGCTAAACACAACGATGAAACACATCTGCCATGAGCCAGTAAGATTTTCTTTCTCTTGCCTTGCCAATCTAATGTTTGGAAGACAGAGACTTGAAAGCAGTATTGATGTCAGGTTTATTAAACACATTTTGACTAGAAGTTCTTCCAACTTGTCATGAGGCTATCAGAGTGTAACCCATCCTACACAGAGAAACACCTACACATGACAAAAATTAAGCTGAAAATGGGAGTAGCAAGTTTCAGAGAAACATAATCAAGGTCGAGTGACCATTTCCAGGGAATCAAGCATCTGTGGCATACGGGGAAAAAGCTGTTGGGCTTGTCCCCAGCAGAAATAACTGATTCAGTCTCATACATGTGGCTTCATGCATGTGGCATAACTTTTTGGCTTTCAGACTGCCACGTGCAAGCATGAATATGATCACAGCCAATACAAGGAAAAACTGTGAACGGTTACTCAGGTGTGTAGACTGAGGATCACATATTTTAAAATACATACATTTATATATTTATTTGCATCTTGATAAAATGTAAAATACATAGTTTAACTTTTAAGATTATTGTTCTAAGAAAATATACCTTCTTCATACAAAAATCATACATATGTTTATTTAAAAAGCACACAAGGAAAAAATACACACTCGTTCCTAATCTATAATCCAGAGATCAATCACATACTGTTATATATCCTCCCAGTCTTTAGAAGTAGAAAATGTGTACAACCAAAAATTCTGATTTATCCCCTCCTTCCTGTCACTCAAGATAGATAATGAGCATTTTTTCTTGTCATCATATATTCTTCAATTATTTTGTTTTACTGGACCCAAAGGTTACTCAAATCCTTATCCTGAATGTGGGACTATTTTAGCAAACCGTTTCGTATTTGCAGCTCAAGGGAACCATCTTTATGCGTAAATGTTCACACTCTCCTTTATTTTCAATACTTTTAAAAGGTGAAAGTGCACTTTCAATATGTATTCAAAACCAAGACACTTTCGCTGGGAGTTTTCAAATCACTCACTGTTTTTTCAGCCCTGTGGAAAAGTGCCCTGAGTTACACAAGTGCAGGGATTTCCATTCTACAGACAGCACTGTAAACAGCCACGCCTACTCTTACACCACCTACTTTACATTCACATGAGCAGTCAATAAGAACTCTCTTTCCTCCTGTTCTTCTTAATAGTGAAGAGTCTTGTGTTTTGATGTTATCATTTTTCTGTATTATATAGGGAAACTACATTTTGTTAACCATATGATTTATTCATCCTTTCTGCTACTTATTTCCAATTTTCTCTTGTGCCTGTGTGCCTGTGCAAACACACACACACACACACACTCATGCAAGCAAGTATGTATACATGCACATACTACGGAAGATGCATGGAAGTCAGAGGGTAACTGTGGATTAAGCTCTCTCCTTTTACCTTAATATAGGTTGCAGAGACCAAACATCAGCTGTGTGACAAGTATTTTTACCTACTGAGTCATCTCTTCAGTTCTAGATCTCCAATTTTCTTGTACAAAAGTATTGATTATATCCTATATATTTTTATTGACATTACATCCTTCACTTGTTCGTCTATAAGATGTCTTTGTATAGTAATGACCTTAACTCTTTAAAATATATGCTGCAAATAGTCTTGTAGTTCAGCATTTGTCTTTTGTTATATTATATTTATATTAATGAAATAATGGGATAAAATATACATAAAGCATATAGGAGAAAAAGAAAGATTAAAGTGTTTTATTAAACTACTTTTAAAAAATATTGTATTCAT
Source organism: Apodemus sylvaticus (assembly GCF_947179515.1). Lineage (NCBI taxonomy): Eukaryota > Metazoa > Chordata > Mammalia > Rodentia > Muridae > Apodemus > Apodemus sylvaticus. Next base: position 125,280,697 of record NC_067476.1, read on the forward strand.
GAACCAAAACCTCAAAGATGATTGTGGTGGACTTCTAGGCGACTGGTTAAATTCTAAAAGAATTCTTTTTAGTATTACTCTTGAGATATTCTTTCTAATAGTACCATCTGCACCTGAATTTCCAGGTATACTAGGTATGAAGAGAACCCACACCTTAAAAAAAATGCTGTCTATATCCTAAACCCCAAACCTTATATGTTGGGTTATATTGAAAACAGAAAATAAAGGTTCAGTTCGTTTGCCAACAGCAGACGTAAGATAACAGTATTTCTCTGGAATTTTTAGATGGAGCCATTAGAATCAGGTCTAAGCATCTTTAAGACTGGAAGGGACAGGAGAAAAGAATCAACAGGATATGTGCTTACAAATGAAGGTTCAGAAAAAATGCAACGTTGTTGAATTTGAAGATAGAGAGAGGGGGCTATAAGTTAGGGCACATAGGATACAAAAACTAAGGAGATGTTTCCCCATCCCAGTTTCCATAGGATACAAAAAATAAGGAGATGTTTCCCCTTCCCAGTTTCCAGAAAGCAGGGAAGCCTTGCTTTACCGTTTGACGTTAGCATAATTGAATCCTTGTTGAACTTTTACCCTATAAACTGTAAGGTAATAAATCTGCCTTGAAAAAGAAAAGAAGTGTCACTGTGTAGCTCTAGCTGGCAGGCGAATCCACAATGTCGTCTTAGCTGGCATTAAACTTAGAGCGACCTAGCCGTGTCTGCCTCTCCAGTGCTGGCATAAAAGGGAGAACTACCACACCCAGCAAATCCGATGATTTTTTTAAGGGACTAAATTAGAAATCTGCTATAGCAGTGATAATAGCTTATGTACCAGTACTCTTCAAGAGAGTAAATGAACCAAAGACAAGATCAAAATTCCATTTACCCAGTCTGGTTTGATTTCTCTCCCTCTCATATTGGCACATCTAGTATATAGAAAACCTAGAGTGAATGAATGTGAACATTAATGATAATCATTTAGAGGGGCGTGGCACCACACTTATGCACATTTCCTATGCAGATCACGTTGACTTTTAGAACTCTACAAGACATGCTGTGGAAAATGTGACACAAATGAGTTCGCTGCCTTCTTAGGACCGAGTACTAACTATTTCCCCTTGATGGGCCTCCAAAGCTGTAAACACAGGGTGTCTTCAGTGAATATACAGTGGAGTGTTGCTGTAACCAAGCAACCTGAATGCTGCCACAGGCACCAGGTATAGGCAGAAAGCAATCAGTTCCTTCAGGAGGGGTGAGTGTGCAGTGAGGGCAGTGCCTGCTGATAAACACCAGAACAGGCAAGGGAACGTGCACCTTGACTAAGTAGACTAGGATCTTATTAGAAAGTTCTGGAAAAACAGAAACTTTTTCAGTGCCACTTGGAGCAGGGCATGAAGTGATATCTTCAAAGAGAGATGCAGTAGGGTCTTTGTTCCTTCAACAGTTTACTGATTTTATATTTGAAAGCCAAGGGAAAGGAAAGTGAATTTGTTTTGAGCAATAGTATATGAATAAGGAAATTCCAATAAAGCCCCAGAAGAAAGAATAAGAAGTAAACAAGAAAGTAACTCAAAATTCCCCAGCCTATGTTCTGTCACTCATATGAACAGACTTGACTCCTCTCAGCCATGTGACCCTGACCTTTGTCATCTTCAATTGTTACTCATTCCATGGTTTACAACAATCACATGAATATCTCAACCTTCCCTATGTAATTTTTTGGTGAGGTTTTATAATCAGTGTTTTCGCCCTCCTCCCCCTCCTCTTCCTCCTCCCCTTCTTCTCTTTCCTTCTTCTTCCTTCTCCTCCTCTTTTTCTTCTCCTTTTTTCCTCTTCCTCCTCATCCTCTCCCTTCTCCTCTTCTCCTTCCCCTCCTCTTTATTCTCAGCAGGTCTCCCTGTATATAGTAGCCCTGGATGAATTCACCATGTAGTCTAAGTTATTTTCCAACTGGTAATAATCCTCCTGCACCTGATTCTAAAGTGCCAGGATCATAGGAACATACCACTACAGCCATATCTAGGACTGCTTTAATGGGATGATCATGACTACTAATACCTGGAATGTATTTGATCAATGAATTTCCATGATACTTAGAAGCCTTTAGGGTCCTTGAGTAAGTATCATTTTTCCAGTGAATTCTCTATCTTCTACTTTCCTGATGCCTATATATCTGACAGAGCTCTCTTTGCTATAGATACCAGTACACAATCTGGGTCTAGCTTAACCATCTTCAACTCAACACATCTAGAGCAACTTTCAAAATCTGCCAATTAACTCCTGATTCCTCCTCTTCCAAAATCCCCGACTCTGTAGTTAGTACCATTGTGTGCTAATCTGGCTGAGCCAGATGTAAAATGATGAAATGGAGTTTTTTTTATTGAGAAACCAAAATTGATACATTAATGACAACTGAGTGCTCATGTTGACCCACAACCAACAAACTCAAAACAAAAAATCTTTTTGCTTTTATTCATTTTTTAAAAAAATTCAGCCCTCTCAACTATCTATACTAAGTATGTTTATCCATTAGATAGATTCAATGCTTCCTAGTATTCAATTTAATGTTAGAAGTTAAATCTCTGTAAGGATGGTCCCTCATCTGTCCATGTTGGTGCAGATTCTGCCTATCATGAGTAATAATAAACTAGGAAGATTGCAGCATCTTCCATACTCCAAGAAAATCATAGATAGTTTTCCTTATTCTAATACGTCTTTCTTTGTGAATGCAAATGGTTCCCATAAACTAATAATGAGATACGAAGATGATGGCACAAGAAGCCTGTGGACTGTGGTCACATGCAGTGTACTCCAAAGGGGTGTAGAACTGATGGCCTTGGAAAGACTCACCCTTTTGTATGAATGACTCTAAAATGGTGATGAGGATTCTGGATAATATGCTTCAAGTTATTTCCTTGGGTTGAAGAAGATGGCCCAATAGCTCCCTAGAGCTCCCTTTGCCATTTACTGCATCCTTTTTTTCTGTGCATCTACAGTCCTCTTTGAAGTTAGAGTCCATCCATGCATACACCTCTGAGCCAATCTAAAGAGTGGTTATGGCCCATGATGAGATCCATCCAGCTGCATAGCAGCTGGGTGATTTCAATACAAGCATGGCTATACTTGGCCCTGGTTTAGTCCCACACTATATCACATTAACATCAGAAAGTCATCACAGATTCATTATAGATGGCCCCAAAGATGAGCATCTACTTTCTTCAAGCAAGTGGATCTAGAATGGCAATGTGTCTAAACACATCATTCAAAAATGATGAAAACCCTGGTTTCTGAACTTTTATACCACAGATTCTTACTTGAGAAGTCTTGAATGTGTCCTAGAGGTTTGCATTTTATTATTATTATCATTTACTTTATATACCATTTGCAGCTTCCTCTCCTTCCAACCCCTCCCTCTATCTTCCTCCCCCATCAACTCATCCTCTCAGTCTCCTCAGAAAATGGGAGGCCTCCCCTGGGTATCAATCAGCCTGCATGTATCAAATTGTAGTTCGATTGGGTGCATTGTTTTCATTGAGGCTAGCCAAGCCAGCCCAATTAGGGTAAGGGATCCAAAGGCAGGCAATGTAGTCACAGAGTCCCTGCTCCCACTTTAGGAGTCCCACATGAAGACCCAGTGGCACAACTGTTACCTGTGTGCAGAGGGCTTGGGGCCATCTCATGCATACTCTCTTGTTCAGTGCTTCAGTCTTTGTAAGAACCTGTGGGCCCAGGGTAGTTGATTCTCTAGGTTTTCTTGTGGTGTCCTTGACCCCTCTGGCTCCTTCAGTCCTTCCTCTCCCTCTTCTGCAGGTTTCCTCAAGCTCTACTTAAAGTTTGTCTGTGGATCTCTGTATCTGTTTTCGTCAGTTGCTGGGTGAAGCCTCTCTGATGAAATTTATGCTAAGCTCCTGTCTGAAAATATATCAGAATATCATTAATAGTGTCAGAGGTGTGTTCCCAGTTATGACATGGGTCTCAAGTTAGGACAGTCATTGGTTGACCCTCAAATTCTGCCCCATCTTTTAGTCCTACACATCTTACAGGTAGGAAAAATTGTAGGTCTGAGGTTTTGTAGCTGGTTTCATGTCCCAGCTCCTCCATTGGAATTCTTTCCTGGTCACATGTGACAGCCAGTCCATATCCCCCATTGCAAGGAGTCACCCTCATAAATTCCAGGAAGTTTCCATTGCCCTGGGTGTCTAGCTCATTCTGGAGATGCCTCCTTCCAGTCTAGTTTTCTCTCCCAGTTGTCTGTTCCCCTGTCCTCACTTCACCTCATCTCTCCTGTTCTTATTCCCACCTCCTTCCCCATCCAGCCTGCCCTTCCATCCACCCCCAATATCTAATCTATTTCCCCTTCTCAGTGAGATTCAAGAACCCCCTTAGGCCCTTCTCATTACAACTTAGCTTCTCAGGTCTAGTTCATGGCAAGGTTATTCTGAACTTTATGACTAATATCCACTTATAAGTGAGTACATACCATGTTTGTCTTTCTGGGTCTGCGTTACCTCACTCAGGATACTCTTTTCCAGTTCTATTCATTTGCCTGGAAATTTCATGATGTCATCATTTTTAGTTGCTGATTAGTACTCCATTATGTAAATATATACCATATTTTCTTAATCCATTCTTCAGTTGAGTGACTTCTAGGTTGTTTCCAGTTTCTGACTATTACAATTAAAACTGCTATGAACATAGCAGAGCAAGTGTCTTTGTGGTATGGTGTAGCTTCTTTTGGGAATATGACAAGGAGGGGTATAACTGGGTCTATTATCAGTTTTCTGAGGAACAGCCAAATTGGTTTCCAAAGTGACTGTACAAGTTTGCTCTTCCACTAGTATCAGAAAAGTGTTTCCTTTGCTCCATATCCTCGACAGCATGAGCTGTCACTTCAGTTTTTGATCTTAGTCATTTTGACAGATATAAGATGGAATCTCAGGGTTGTTTTGATTTGCATTTCCCTGATGACTAAGGACATTGATCATTTAAGTGCTTTTTTGGCCATTAGAGATTCCTCTGTTGAGAAGGAAGTGTGCATGTTTAACAAGTTTTCAGGATAATGATGAAACTACAGTTTGAGAACTTGATTCAGAATAAAAATACTTCTCTGTGTATTTTGATTTGTCTATTTGTGTGTGTGTGTGTGTGTGTTCTGCTTTCACAAACATTCTATTAATAATGAAGTGCTAATGAAAAGGATGAAGATAAATCTCAAGTTATTCTAAGATCTAAATTATACTTTATTAATTCTTGTAAGTATGTCCTGTTTATTGCTGGGAAACAAAGTGCTTCCCAGAAAGCAGGTGGAATGCTTAGACAAATAGCATCCATATTAATTCTGTCACCCATAGAGAAGGTGAAATAGATACCCACCATATAGCTAAAGCAGATTAGCCTCTCCTTTACAAAGGGGCTTCTGAAGTAAATATGGCAGCAGTTACCCCAAACTGGTTTTTCAAGAGAAACTAGTTAGCTTGCACATATATTTTTTATTAAAATAAGAACTTTAGTCATAAATGTGTATCCCATGCAGGACTCAACAGGGTAATCTGATGGAAAGTGATCGACTGAATGAAACCTGCATCCCATATGAAATTAACATCAAAGAGGCCCCTTGAGAGGTGATGGAGTATTAGCCTTCGTGCGATGCACACCTAGGAAACGAAGGGTATTTTTCTGGAACTAACATTTCGGAACACAGAGAGCAATGCTTTCTGATGGATTGCTCTCTGTTTTGAAATGGTATTTGTATCTTTTGGGCTAGAGACCTTTTATTGCATTTTTGTCCTCTAACAAAGACGTATGAAGCTTGAAGAACTGCATAAAAGGGCAGGAGCTCTGCGCCCACACTCCATCAGTCCCCTAACTATGTTCAGATTTGGAGTGCCATGGCTCCCTGTTTCCCCAGGCTATCATCTGCTTTTATATAATGTCGTTCTGCTTCCTGATACTGTCAGGAAAAGAAGCCCTGCCAGAAATATGGGTAAACATGACTGAAACAAGCACACTGCATGAAATAATGTTGAAGTAACTTCAAGTCAATTAATACACAGCCACATCAGGTGCTTTCCAGATCAAAAGTACTTTCCTTTTATTATAACTCAAATACCAAAATATCAAGCAACGTTTCCTATAATACCATAGTGAGTTCCCGTCATAAAGAAAAAAGCCATCATTCAGAACTCAGTGCATAGTTCTGCCTAAAGTTGTTTAGCTGTTCTGGTTTTCATCATAAACTTTAAAGGCTGGTATATTGGTCAGACTTTTCTTTCTTTTTAAAACACTTTTCTTATGGTTTCCCCAGGGACAGATGAACACGCCTTGTGCAAGCACATATGGAAAACAGTTATTCTAAGGCATGGCCCATGCTATTACGGAGGCTGACAAGTCTCCAGATCTTCAGGCAGGAACATAATCCCAAAGAACACGTAGCACAGCTCCCCTCTAAGGCCAGTGCCTGGGAACCACGAGGCCAATGGTAGGAATCTAGTCCAGCAGTTCACAGCCTGGGGCATCATGACTGCTTGGGGGCGGGGGTGAGATATCAGATATCCTGCATTATCAGATATTTACAGTATAATTCATTACAGGAGCAAAATTACAGTTATAGAGTATCAATGAAATAATTTTATGACTGTGGGTCACCACAACATGAGGAACTATATTAAAGAGTAGTAGCACTAGGAAAGTTTAGAACCACTGGTCTAGTCTGAGTATTTGTAGGCTTAAAACAAAAGAACCAATATTTCAGTTTGAATTCAAAGGCAGAGAAGAAACAATGCCAAAACATGAGAGCCATCAAGCTAGATGGCCACTGGGGCCAGAGGACCATGAAGTTCACCCCTGATACAACTAATGATCAGCTATTTTGCCCTATGGGGACTCCTATGATTTCCTGGAGCCCACCTGTGTAGGGGAGACCATCTACTTTTCTCAGTCTTCCAGTTTAAATGGTAATCTCCAGAAACACTCTGAAATACATACATAGAATGATGTAGGGTGCTTTGAGGCCCAGTAAAATGGACAATTCATTACACTTGGCATGGAAGGACCTTTAGTCGGAAAAGACCATATAAATTTCAGGTTATTGCAGGTATTTTGACTGTTCATATGATACACACACACACACACACACAGTGCCAAGTGTTTCCCCTCTGCATGTGAGTAGATAGATAGATAGATAGATAGATGCCCATCCTGAGTCAAGGATCCAAATGTGGAGATAGTTTATTCAAAAGGCAATCCCAGTAAACACCAGCAGGAGAGAGGAAGAGAAACTAGGAAGGAAAGAAAGACAATAAGTTAAGTTCTAAATCTCTACACTCTACCTCTAGGTCTCAAGTTGGATGAGGAAAGGAGACTTATGGAAATCATGTGGAACAAGCTTGGGGTGCTCTGGATGAGCTTGAGATAGTGGGAGCTCTTCCTCCTGTATGCTAGGCTGGCTTCTGGGACAAATTAGTTATATAGAATTTCTTAAGCCATCTCTAGAAAGCAAAGAAAGCTCATAGGCAAAGGACCTGCATGGCAGAGGTCAGGCTCGCATGTGTTTTCAAGTGTCAGTGAACAAGGGTGTGTAGCCAAGAGAAGATCTTTTCTGGTAATCAACTGCCTCCTCTCTTTACCACCAGTAACCCTCAGCTGACTTTGTAGATGACCCTTTACCTCCTCTGGAAAGCATCTGTGGATTCCCTCTGACTTTGCCATCTTTTATCTGTCTATGATAGAACCTCTGCTCACCTACAGCAGCGTGTCAGTTCCTGCTCGGCTGCCCGAGGTCTGCTTGTCATGACCTGTTTGTGATTTCTGTAAAGAAAGGGATTCTTGACCTCTGTCTTCCAGGACTACTATGCTTCTTGTATAGTAGCAGAAGTGAAACAGTAGTGTCATGTTACCAAATAATCAGTAGCTTTGAAAGCATATTTTGTGCTAGCCGTATGTGTGTGTGGGGGGGGGCACATCCCCAGTTCTAGGAAAGCTAGCTAAATTACTACCCCTCCTTTTCAGATTAAGAAACAGGATTGTATTGTTTTTTTTTTTTGTCACTTTCCCAACATTGCATGGTTGTTTGTGGTTTGTCCATTTAATGAAAAGGTCTTTAACTTTTCTGTTACATAAAATAAATGGCACTGGGTACCAAGGAAATAAAAAGACCACAAGATGTTGCTTTCATCCTCATAGTTTTCATGAGATGGGTATTTGGAAGACAGACCCATTCACAAGGGCTGAATCATAAGATTTTATGCAAATAACAACTTAGCATTTGATGATGCTTCAATACCTGCTCTAGAAATTGCATGGCATGCACTAACTCAGTCCTCAAGACAATTCTATATAATAGACATTCTTATCCTCACTCATTGAGACAGAGGAACCTGAAACCCAGAAAGAATAGGCAGTTTTTCCAAGACTACATGCCTTATAAATGGGTGGGCTGAAGAGCTAGTAGGTAAGACCTGAGTTTAAATGTCTTTAAAATATATTTTCCTAGGACAGTAAAAATAAGAACCATGAAAAAGAATACAAACATGTATCAAAAAGATGGTCTGGAAAACATTCATATATATTCTTTCTGATTCAGCTGCCTCTTGTCTATCTCAGTGAAACCAGGCATCAGAAAATGCAAGCTTAGCTTTAAAGGGTATAGATGGAGAGAGAGAGAGAGAGAGAGAGAGAGAGAGAGAGAGAGAGAGAGAGAGAGAGAGACAGAGAGACAGAGAGACAGAGAGAGACAGAGACAGAGACAGAGAGACAGAGAGACAAAGAGACAGAGAGACAGAGAGAGACAGAGACAGAATTTCACTAGCAGGAATGAGGCAGATAGAGGAAACTAAAGGAAAATACTATGGAATATTCTCTGTCTGTGCTGTAGAAACTTGGTCTTCAGTCTAAGGGCATTGAGATTCTAGGCCATTTACAGGTAATCAGATCATGTGGGTTCTGCCATAGAAAGACATTAATGTGGTCCTCACAGGACTGGGTTAGTGCTCAGATTCTATACCTATAGGATATAGAAAGAGAGCTGTGTCTTTTCCTGCTATCTTACTCTTAACGTGTGTGTGTGTGTGTGTGTGTGTGTGTGTGTGTGTGTGTGTGTGTGTGTGCTTATTTAAGTGCCATCTGGCATAGCATAATATAGCCAGTGGTGCTCAACAGAGGCCTGAACAGATGGGACCTTACTATCTTATACTTTTATCCTCCAAAACTGTGAGCTAAATAAACCTCCTGTATCTATCTGTAAAGTGCCCACTTCAAATATTTTGTTATAGCAACATAAAATAGACTAACATCAATAAATACCTCTAGGAAACAGAAAGTAGTTGAGCGTTGCCATCTGTCTAGGTGATAACACAAATGTCACAGGGTAAGGAAGCTACTTGGAACCAGACATTGTTGACTTTAAGTATCAGAGGGAAGAGTTAGTTTTGCTCTTTGCACAGGGGACTGTTATTATGAGGCTGTAGACCAGAGTGGAATTGTATTAAGACTGGGCTGGCAGCCACATGTGAATGGAAAGTGTGTCCGAGGAAGAAAGCAGAAGGAACAATTGGGAAACCTCCAAGACACATAATTCAGAGGAATTATTAGAATGGGGTACAATAAAGTAAGCATGGAGGAACAACCATGCAGGCACTGACTCTCATGTAGTGTCTGGGCTGCTCTAAGAAAATATCATACATAAATGGGGGGGCTTATAAAAGAGAAATTTATTTCCCACAGACCAGAAGTCCACTTCTAGTGCCTGCTGTGGTCAATGTTCCTTACACAGAGTCCCTTCTCTCCATTCCTTAATGGAAGATCAGGGATGGAGTTTCAACTTGATCTCTTCCTTACTGTAACAGACCTCATTCATCAGGTGATATAATCAACTGTCAATGATCATGACTTCAGGATTAAGACTCAACAAATAAAGGGGTGGCACACATTCAGAGCAAGGCAAAAGATATAAGGAGTATTCAAGAAGAGACACAGCAGCATGTAAGTTCATAGGAGTAAGTACAACCATTTAGGGTGGTATGCAACTGAGGCAGGAGGATTGAGAGAATTTTTTTATATGGCATTATTACAGCCTTGGCTACATAGGAAGATCATTTCTCAACACACACACACACACACACACACACACACACACACACACACACATATGGAGCCAGGGTAGAGTAGAAAGAGGAAAGGAAATGACAGTAACCCAGCAAGCATGCCATCAGAGTACAGATGAATCACACACACACATCCATGTCCGTTTAGAAGGTGTTGTTCTGGGAGATACAGGGGATTGAACAGACTGAAGACTGCAGGTAGGGTGTGTGGGAGCAGGTAGGGGAAGGTCAGCTTTAGCATACAGCACCACTTCTCCCAGCAGTGTGCCGAGACAAATATTGGTGTGTCCACTGTGCTGACATTGGAGTTCAGCACACATGCATGCTGTCCATGTCAGGGGACTTGAAGTTTGTGGGTAACACTTTCAAATAATTGAAACAACCAATGTGACCACACATCCTTTGTATAAACAAAACAAATTGTGGTCCTTATAAGTTGTCATAAATAGGAAAGTAACCTCCGGTGTTAGGTTCTGCTGGAAGAGTGTACTTTCTTCAACCTCCACATGATTCTCCGGGACAAAAGGCTGCTGTAGTACTGCTCTCTGCTGTCTTTTTGTGTTTCTTTTGCTATTTGATGAGTCAAATTGGAACGTTCTGCTGTTTCTTTCTTTGATATGAGTCTTATCTTTTCTTTTCCTACAGATGATAACAATGAAGGAACTGATGCTGACATGAAAGAAGATGCAGGTAATGAGATTGTAATTTTATTACTTGGGGTAAAGTAGGGAACCAATTTTACTTATTCAAATTCTACAAATTTTAAAGAAAGACAGAATAAGATTAAGAAAATAGAAAATTTTAAATGTGTGCTCAACATCATAAGATAGGGAGGCTGCCATAGTAACTTTTAAGCAAATATAGTTACTATGTTTGAATATAATTTTGAAGGTTTTCCCAGAATAAAGGAACAAAGTAAAATAGAATGAAAGAAAGAGAGAAGGAAGGAAGGAGGAAAGAAGGAGGAAGGGAGGAAAGAAGGAGGGAGGGAGGGAAGAAGGAGGAAGGAAGGAAGGGAGAGGGAAAGAAAGAAAGAAAGAAAGAAAGAAAGAAAGAAAGAAAGAAAAGAAAGAAAGAAAGAAAGAAAGAAAGAAAGAAAGAAAGAAAGAAAGAAAGAAAGAAAGAAAGAAAGAAAGAAAGAAAGAAAGAAAGACACAGACAGACAGACATTTTGTTAGCATAGCCAGGCAATTTGTAAAGAAACCACCACATCTTTGTGTTGAAGTCAACAGTTTGTTTTGCTGATATGCTGAGGCTGCAGAACTCCAAAGCAGAGGAGGTTTACTCACCCAATTCTGTAAGATCTAGGCCTCAAACAGATAGTTTCTGAAGTCTTCCAAAAATTCTTATCTACTTGCCTGGATAATGACTGCCCTCAGCTATGAACAGAAGCCTTATTGAGGGCAATTTCTGAATTTGTACAGTTAAAGAGATCTAGACGATCAAGAAGGCATTCCAACATTGTAGCCATCTAATTTCATCTTGAAGGAGTCAATGAGCCTGGGAGATGCTTTACCTCCTTAAGATCAAGGTTTAGAAATTGCAGTATCATGTCATCTATTCTAGATGGCGGTGGTCTTCACTGCTCATAAGACTTCAATCATTCCTGTGACTATCTTTGATGAATATCACATAGCACTTGCTGTTCTCATTATTAAGATATATCCCAACCATTCAAGAAAGACCAGGATCACAAGGGAACCTGTTGGTTAAAAGTATAAGTTCTGGCCTAAAGGAGCCATTCAGTGTATCTTTAAGTAATGATTCATAAATCAATAAACTTGAATGCAGTTCTAGTTACACCATTTGTTAACTTTTAGTGTCTTTCTACCATATTCACGGTTCACTTCTGAGGCAATAATCCTCACCATATTGTTTCACTTAGAAGATTCAATGAGAAAATGTACCTTAAATGCTGTTCACAATGCTTAGCTCTCTATAAAGCTAAACTATGCTGTTACTTTCTGTTGTCTTTTTCTCATTTATGGAGCTAATTATATGATTAAGAAGATCATATTCTCCATTTCAATAGTCACAATACTTTTGCCATGAATTGGAGCCAGCTTTCAAAATTTAAAACAGACATCAGAAAGATTTAATCTTGAGTGTCCTACAGTTTGGTGCAAGAGCATCCTGTAAGTTACTGACAATCTTAGTCTGAGAAGCTTCATTTAACAGAGCTTCAAATTCTGATGTCAAGGATATCACTGACTGAGAGTTGATTAAAATGGACACTCTCTGCATTTGTTTACTTCTGTCCCTCTTGGGGTGACCCACTCACTGCATATAGGAATAGCATCTGCTCCTTTCTTAAAAGCTCACTGGAGCAAGAACCCATGCCTTTCCCTACTCTTCTCCAGTCTAGACATGTCTGATTTATAAGGTTCCTTTCTCTTCACAAAGGCAATGGACTCAGATAGTATGAGGAGTGGATAAAGAATCTGAAATTTCCAAGCAGGAGTGGAGGGAGCGTAGGAGGGACTGCAGGAGCATAGGAGGGACTGCAGGAGCAGCTTCTGGCACCCTGCCTATGTTCCTTCAGCACCTATTCTTGGATTGCATGGAAACTTTCTAACAATAGCTTTTATGGCCCCCAGCTGAGTGTTTTTCTCTATTCATGAAGGAAAGACCACTATACTGGTGAATTAGTTTCTCTGAAGTAGCTCTCCAACCAATGATTCACTAAGAGTTGATTTCCCAGGATTCCTGTGGAGGGAGTATAGATCAGTGAGAGTCCTTGTACAAGGACTTTGATTCAATCTCCAGACACCACGCGCACACACGCACACACACACACACACACACACACCAAGACATATTTGAGACAGGTTCTAAGTTATGCTGTAGTTAGTATGGTCCAAAAGAAATATAATATATGAGTTTCACATGTATTTTTGTATTTTCTCGTGCTTGTGCTAAAAATAAGTAAACAATGAAATTAGCTTTAGTAAAATTTTATATAATGCAATTATCCCAAAATGTTATCATTCCAACATGTAACCAACAAAGAAATTCTATTAGATACTGTGTCTAAGTTTTAATAGTACATCTTTTAAATCCATGCATATTTTGTATCTGCATCATTGTATTGCACATTGAGCAAGCACATTTGAGTCCTCACTGACAATATATATATGGCTGGGATATTAAATATCCTGATTCTATACCCTGACCAAGAAGTCTTGAATAGAGTTGAGCCTATGATACCCATGCTATGACTTATCATGAATGTGTACAGAATTGTCTGTCTTCCTTTTCCTGCCTTGATTCAGTAGTCCTTTTCTAATACGCCCTGTGATAAATTCTCAAATTATCTATTTATACTCAAAGCATTGTCCCAGTGTCTATATGTGGGAGAGTGTACAACATTCTCTAAGACAAGAATGCCTCTTGTTTTAGTGAAAAGTAAATCCAAAGATAAATTTTTTATAGAAACTTCGGTCTTTATGTCCATGTAGTTTGTTTTATTTCTAAAACTCTGCTCTAGATTAAATTGCATGAGTTCAGTGTTGTTCTTAGTTATTCTCATGTGGCCTTGCACGAAGAGTCCCTGGAGGACCTGCAGCTCTAGGGACTATCCTCCTCAGCCAGCCTTATATTCCCATGGATCATTTGCCTCAGGGCTACAGAGGTACACTTTTCTTGGCAAAAGGATTTGACTTCTCAAGTAGAGTTAGCTAACTACCCACATCGTTGATTCATTTTAAAGAAATTATTTAAAGGAAGAAGGACTCCACAAGCTTGAATCATCATTTTAGGGCTGGAGTATTATTATTTCTGATTCCAGTTCAATCAGATTTCCAGGGAGTTCTGCTGTCAGCATCTGGATGAGTCTGACTCAATGGCCCATGATGCCAAGATAGAATGAATGTGGGGAGCTAGCCCCCATCTCCTAATGTTTGAGTGTTGAAACCATGGGAGACTCATATGGCAGATGATCCATAACATTCCAGCTGGCTCTGCCAGACATGGTGTGCAGGTTGACTTTATTCTAATCTCACAGTCCTTGTATGTTGGTGTGCAAGATGAGTCAATGCACTCTAAGACCATTTAATTCTGCCTTCCCTCCCCCTGCATCACTTCTTTTCACAGAGGTCAGAAAGCTAGGGAGATAACTAAGAACACAACGGACCTAGTCAAGGGCTACTTGAGTTATTCAATTTAATAACAAATGCTATATCTAAATGCAATGAAGTGCTTCTCAACTGGCTTTCTGGGTGATTTGAGTTCTGATGTGAGGCATCTAATGACTCTGCAGGTGGGATAATATCAGCTATGCACATTTCAGAGCTAACAATGCAAGAGTTGGGGGCGGGAGAGACAGCACAACTGATTGATGTGAGGAGGCTCAGGTCTGGCTCAGCATACCCTTTAGCATACAAGATTTCAACTGGGCATTCACTTGTTCAGATCACTGGATGTTCATGAGTTTATTTCATACAACAATGGACAAAGGAACATTTCATTATAGAGGCTTCAAATAGTTCTTGCTTAAATCATACAGCCAGAATTTAAATCTAAGTTTGGCTTAGCATAGAGTGCATGAGAATAACTTTTTGCTATGGCCTCCAGACCCGTAGAGCAAATGGAGGTATACACCTCTCAAATGGAGTTGATAGGTCTTCAAGGTGACATTCTGCACTTGAGAGATGAAAGAAGCAAGCTGGCTGAAACACTTAGAATTTCTTTTTAGCTCTTTAATCAGCTGTAATTCAAGCATGGCAAATTGTTCCCCATGTCTTTCCATCTCCACAGCCACACACTCTTTACTTGGACCAATCTGAGCCAGCAGGGCTCTACCTACATCAACTGTCACAATGTTGCTCGCCTTGGGGAGGGGAAGGATAGCTGTAAGGGTAGGAGGTAGCCATCCTCATGGCTAGGCTCCAGAGTTCAGCCTTTGCCAGAAGCAGGCAACCTAAAATAGTTCTCATCAAGAAAGCTCATGACATTGTTTTCAAAGAGAAACATAATCAGCTTCTTCAGCTTCCCTTCAGACCAAGAAGGAGTAACTCCCCTGCTGATCCTCAGGTAGAAACCTTAGGTCATATTTATAGGCCGTGCTTATCGGTTTCTTTTATCTGAACACCCCAAGGACTTCAGGAAATGATCAGATACTCATGAATTTCACCCATACGCTTATATGCAGCAATCTGCCCTGTCCATCAAATACCTATAGTTTATGACAGGAAATGTTAGTATATGGGGGTATTATAGTATTTTTAAATGTAGGGAAACAGTTGTCTTTGAAAAATCTCACCTAGATGGTAAAAAGTTCTATTAATGTGGTAAATCACACATTTGGAATGCGATTATCAAAACCCTTGGTATAAGAACCCTGCTTTGAAGTTGCATTTTCATCTCTGGAGACTCTCACCTGGCCCCCAGGACAGAAGCACTCTTCAGAGTACAATGGCCTAGATTTTCTAATGGTGAGATCACAATGTCACCTAGCCCATTCTGTGACTCCATGGGTTGAATATTTGTATGCAATGTGCTGTTTGAAAGGACCTCGTTTCTGGTTTTGCTGAAACGTTCTAAAGGGTCAGCATGCATGTCACACCTGACAGAAGTCAGAAGCCACTAATGCAGTCATTGGCAATATTTTTCACCCTGGTCACCATAATGACCTCAGCCATGACTGACTTGTGACCATATAAAACCTCGCTCATGCCCCCAAACTTTGTAAAATGTGATGCCAAAAGTTTTAATAGCACATCTATCAAATATGTTTTTTAAATTGTTGTTCTGTTTATTTTTTAATAATTGAGAGAGAAAGGGGAAGAAACAAGTTAAGCCCAGTTCCATAGTATAATTTTAGAATTCTGGAATGAGTCAACAGCTGCTAAGAGAATAAGAATTAGGCATAGATCTATTAGATCTTGGACTTAAAGAAAGGACCAATGAACCAAAAATTCAATACACTCTAAAATGAAATTCTCACTGCACTGCTCAATACCAAGGATACAGGAGGGATTCAAAAAGAGAACAGCCCTTTGCTCACAGAATTTAGAGTTGGTTGAGTGTGTGTATAAATATACAATAAAGACATAAAGAAGCAAGATAACTCCAGATACAAGTGATGTATTTTTGAAAAGCTTCCCTTATAGGCTCTTTACATTATGTAATTAGGGAAAGCTTTTCCAGGATGGAGTTGGGGGAGGTGGAGCTGAATTTAGACTGGAAAATAAAGAGAAGAAGAAGAAGAAGAAGAAGAAGAAGAAGAAGAAGAAGAAGAAGAAGAAGAAGAAGAAGAAGAAGAAGAAGAAGAAGAAGAAGAAGAAGAGGAGGAGGAGGAGGAGGAGGAGGAGGAGGAGGAGGAGGAGGAGGAGGAGGAGGAGGAGGAGGAGGAGGAGGGGGAGGAGGAAGAGGAGGAGGAGGAGGAGGGGGGGAGGGGGAGGGGGAGGAGGACGAGGACGAGGACAAGGATGGGGAGGAGAGTAGGATAGCAGCAGAAGTCCTGAGGCAAGAATCAGCCTAACTGTTGTTCAAAGATAAAATAAAATAAAGAGAGGTGGTTCAACAGTTAGGAGCACTGGCTGTTGTTCCAGAGGACCCAGGTTCAATTCTCAGCACCATATGGCAGCTCACAACTATCTGTAGCTCCAGTTCTAGGGGAATCTACAACTTCTGTAGCTTCTGTGGACACTGTACACATGCAGTACACAGACATGCATGAGTGTAAAACATCCACGTAAAATAGAAATAAGGGAAAACATAAAAGGCAAATGAAAGATGAAACTATAGATGCCACTAGGGCCACGCGGCACATTGTGCTCTGCAGTAGAAGTAGATAAGGGTATCTCCCTCAGTTGTGATTTCAAACAGGTAAGCACCCCACCTCTGATTTATGTTTCAAAAGCTCACTGTGTGGAGAAGCAGAAAGAGATACTGCTGACTCGGGCGCCGGCACAATTCATAATAGATGGGTCTAGGATAGGTTAGAGCAGAGATGGCATGATTTGTTGGCTTGAATAGCAGGTGATCCTAAGTTTGGATGGTGATACCTAGGTTTTCATTTAAGCTGGTTGGTAGATAGTATGCAATGCCATGCAGACATGGAGTAGCATGGGGAGAAGTTTGTATACATAATGTATAGTTCAAACTTCTTTTAGGTTTGAGATTCTTGATATGCGTTGAGTGAAGAGAAATTATTGGGCCTTGGGGAGTAGTGCATTTAAGCCCCAAGACTCGCATGGAGTAATAGTGAGGGCACCTTTGAGACATGGATCCTGGGAGGAAGGTCAGCTGATAATGAGTCTAACCTTAGTTAAGGCTCCAGTCACCCCACAAAAAGTACAAGATCCCAGAGAGTAGATTTCTTGGGTTCCCTATTGATAAAAGTTAAAAGAAAGATAGAGTATGGGGGAGTTCATTGGCACAGGCCAGAGCATCTAGTCTTAGAGTGTAGAAGGAGTTGTAAATGGGTGGAAAATGGAAAGGGAAAGCAACGGAAGGCATCCATCCCCAAACAAAAACCTTGCATCCAGGACGGCTGAAGGAACTGAGCTCAGGAGGATGATGAGGCTAAATCTGTAACTGAGAGCTGGCAAACATTCTAATCAGATGGGGGTGGACTGAGAGATGTTTTGTCAAACTCCCTTCAGTTTTTACTAGCCCCTGTGGGTAGATTGAAGAAAACATTGAGGAAGTTGTTAAACACAATAGTTTAATTGGGGACATATGAGAAAGCTGTTTAAATTCTAGATTACAAAAGAAGCTTATTAAATAGAAGCAGTATTTTCTCCATTCCCCCTGTCACCTCGAAAAATGAGACAACATTGTATTTCCTTTGCCCTCTTTTGAGGACTAAGAAGAAAGGTATAATGGCACCTGCTAAGCCATGAAATATAAAGTAGAATGCCTTGGACTTCTTTTATGGAGAATTATTTAAATTTTTAATAAAGCACTTGTGTATGATTTGGCATTTGTATGAATCATCAATGATGTCTACAGAAAGATACTGGAGCTTAAGTTTAAGTCTACATAGTAGGATGGAAAATCCAAGTTCCTTGTCAAAATTTATTTCAGCCACATTGGCAGATGGATCTTAAGATTTAGTTTTGTGTGTGTGTGTGTGTGTTGGGCAGAGGTTACTAAGGAGAAACATCTTTAAATTTTAACACATTCTGAACCTTACTGGTAAATATTTGGATAAGAATTAATAAATTTTTGTTCTTGCAGAAGGGCCAGAGCAGAAAGGCCTTTCTCCACCCCACAAGAAGAGCAAAGCAAAGAAACCAGAAAGTTCGAAAGACTCCAGTGAAGGTGGGTTCTGTGCCTTAAAGAGAAGCTTTCATTTCATTTGTAAATTATCCATATACTTCCAATTTTAGCTATCCGTAAGGTGGTGTTAAAAATGCCACAGAATAATTATACTATGCTTTCCTAATATGTTCAGTACCTTTTGTGACCATGAAAAGTCAGATTTGTCATGTTAAGGAAAAAGAAAAATACAGGTTTTACAAAGTCACATTCTCTGCATGGCGCACTTTCTATAAGGTGAAATTGTGTGAGTAGTATTAAAAACAAGGAGTTCTTAAGCCATGTAGCCTATACATGATTACCAATGCTGTGGCTATTGTCTTATTGGGATACTTTGTTTTTGTCATGAACATGTTTTTAGGGAATCCAGAATCAAACCTCAGCAAGATGCTGTAGAAATCTCGCTTCTATTTTTCTATGGGCCATTGTATCTGGGCATTTTACAGTGCATGCGCAAATCCTGCTGGGCTAAGGCTTCTGAAGGAATGGTGAGGTTTTTCATAGGCCTAACACAGCATACAGTCATGCAAATTTTCTCTGAAAGGTGAATGGGGTACATTTCCCATATATAGCTTCTGAACATTAGAATACATACATCTTCTACTTGCTTCTTAGTGAAGAGTTGGATATATCATCACTGTCACTTTAAGTCTTGATGAAAACTCTTCTTCTCCCCTATGGAAAGAGAAGCCTATATTTATCAAAGGGAAGGTTGTGAAGAATACAAAGGAGAGAGGTGGGAGACATAGCATGAGCAGGCAAAAGGAGAGGATAGAGGAAGGCGCATTAGCTAAGAAGAGATTCCAGCTTGAGAAAATCTGGGAAGGCTCAGGGCAAGCAAGCAAGCATTGACATCAGAGGAACCTGGTAAAAGCAGGCATGCCTGGGCTCTAGCAGTCCCCTTGTTCCATCACCACTATAAACATCAATATCAGCTAAATATCAATCCTTAATGAGGATCCCTAGGTGTGGCCACAGGATACCACCAGCCAACTTCTAATTGAGCTGCAGGTTCTTGTTAAAAAACAGGGCTTAAGGAGCACAACTCCAGAACTGTGCAGCATCCTGGCGAGTGTTAGGGACCAGCTGATAGATAAGGGCAATGTTCTCACCCTCCTACAGGTTAGACCCTGCTGAGAAGGCAGAGCTGTAAGAAAGGTGGGATTGGGATACTGGCTTTATTCCTAATGCAGGCAGAGCAGAGCATCTGTCCAA
This sequence comes from Apodemus sylvaticus, assembly GCF_947179515.1. NCBI lineage: Eukaryota > Metazoa > Chordata > Mammalia > Rodentia > Muridae > Apodemus > Apodemus sylvaticus. The sequence continues at coordinate 125,300,276 of NC_067476.1, forward strand.
CCTGCCCCAGATTGGTTTCTCATGCTGGGTTTCTCTTTTGAATTGGTGACCTCAATGCATGCAGAACAGAATAGGCCAGATCTTAGGGCAGATCTCCTCTGTCAGCAAGTGAAGGTGCGATCAGGGTGAGCCAGGGCTCTTCCTTCTCCCAGAATCACAAAAGAGAGAGAAATGGAAAGGGGCACAGCAGAGGATGGTCCCAGGATGGAAGGATGAGCATCTCCTACAAATAGTAATGAATAAAATAAGGAGTGGTTAGCAGATGTATGGCATTCTGCTAGTGATGACAATCACCCTTATAACCTTCTCAATCAGAAACGCGCTAGGTTAAGCACTGTCCTCACTCACTAAGATTTGTTTAGACAATATAAAGTATCTTGGTGTGACTCTAACCAAACAAGTGAAAGATCTGTATGACAAGAACTTCAAGTCTCTGAAGAAAGAAATTGAAGACCTCAAAAGGTGGAATGATCTCTCGTGCTCATGAATTGGCAGGATTAATATAGAAAAACGGCCATCTTGCCAAAAGCAATATATAGATTCAATGAAATCCCCATCAAAATCCCAACTCAGTTCTTCATAGAGTTAGAAAGAGTAATTCTCAAATTCAATTGGAATATCAAAAAGCCCAGGATAGTGAAAACTATAATAATCAACAATAAAAGAACTTCTGGGGGAATCAGCATCTCTGACCTCAAGTTATACTACATAGCAATAGTGATGAAAACCTACATGGTATTGGTACAGAGACAGGCAGGAAGATCAATAGAATAGAATTGAAGAGCCAGATATGAACCCACACACATATGGTCACTTGATCTTTGACAAAGGAGCTAAAACCATCCAAATGGAAAAAAGACAGCATTTTCAACAAATGGTGCTGGATCAACTGGTGGTCAACATATAGAAGAATGCAAATGGATCCATTTTTATCTCCCTGTACAAAGCTCAAGTCTGCGTGGATCAAGGACCTCCACATAAAACCAGATACAATGATTCTAATAAAAGAGAAAGTGGGGGAAAGTCTCCAACATATGGGCACAGGGGAAATTTTCCTGAACAGAACAACAATGACTTATTCTGTAAGATCAAGAATCAGCAAATGGAAGCTCATAAAATTGCAAAGTTTCTATAAGGCAAAGGACACTATCAATAGGACAACATGGCAACCAACAGATTGGGAAAAGATCTTTACAAATCCTGCATCCCATAGAAGGCTAATATCCAATACATACAAAGAACTCAAGAAGTTAGACTCCAGAAAAATCAAATAACCCTATTAAAAATGGGGTTATTCTAAACTGAGGAAATTGAAATGGTAGAGAATTCTCAACAGAGGAAACTGGAATGGTCGAGAAGCATCTAAAGAAATGTTCAACATCCTTAATCATCAGGGAAATGCAAATAAAAATGACCCTGAGATTACACCTCACACCAGTCAGAATAGCTAAGATCAAAAACTCAGATGCTGGTGAGATTGTAGAGAAAGAGAAACACTCCTCCATTGCTGGTGAGATTGCAAGCTTGTACAACCACTCTGGAAATCAGTATGATGATTCCTCAGAAAATTAGACATAGTACTACCTGAGGACCCAGCTACACCACTCCTGGGCATATTCCCAGAAGATGCTCCAACATGTAATAAGGGCACATGCTCCGCTATGTTCATAGCAGCCATATTTATAACAGCCAAAAGCTGGAAACCAACCAGATGTCCCTCAACAGAGGAATGGATACAGAAAATGTGGTACATTTACAAAATGGAATACTACTCAGCTATTAAAAACAAGAACTTCATGAAATTCCCAGGCAAATAGGTGGAACTTGAAAATATCATTCTGTGTGAGATAACCCAATCACAAAAGAACACACATGGTATGCACTCACTGATAAGTGGATATTAGCCCAAAAGGTCAGACTTCCTAAGATACAATTCACAGACCACATAAAGCTCCAGAACAAGGATGACCAAAGTGTGGATTCTTAGACGTCCTTCTTAGAAGGGGGAACAAAATATTTACAGGAGAATATATGGAGACAGAGTGTGGAGCAGAGACTGAAGGAAAGGCCATCCAGAGACTGCCCGTGTGGAGATCCATCCCATATATAGTTGCCAAACCCAATCCAGGACGCTCTTCTGGATGCCAGGAAGTGCTTGCTGACAGGAGGCTTATACAACTGTCTCCTGAGAAGCTCTGCCAGAGCTTGACAAATACAGAGGCAGATGCTCGCAGCCAACCATTGGACTGAGCGTGGGGTCCCTGATGGAGGAGTTGGAGAAGGAACTGAAGGAACTGAGGGAGTTTGCGGTCCTGTGGGGGGACAACAGTGTCAACCAGCCAGACCCCGACCCCGGAGCTCCCGGGGACTGGACCACTAACTAAAGAGTACACATGGAGGGACCTATGTGGCCAAGGATGGCCCTGCTGGACATCAGTAGGAGGAGCAGCCCTTGGGTCTGTGGGGGTTCAATTCCCCAGTGTAAGGGAATGCCAGGGCAGGAAAAAGGGAGTGGGGGGAGCGCCTTCAAAGAGGCAGGAGAGGGAGGATGGGATAGGGGGTTTTCAGAGAGGAGACCTGGAAAGGGGATAACATTTGGAATGTTGTAAATAAAGAGAATATCAATTAAAAGGAGAGAGAGAGAAGGATGAGCATTAAAAAATGTGTTTAGATAGTTAGGACAATTTGAAGAACACTTAGAATCCTCGTGAAGGCCAGTGGCTCAGCCTCGCCTCAGATAGAAAGCCTTAACAGTGTCCGAGGAGGACATAAGAGAAAGAATTCTCACTTTAATAGCATCATTTTCTTGGCGATCTCTGAAGATAAAACTTTGCAAGAGTTTGGGGAAAAACTACACTTGTTTTTCCTGGAGAGGATACTCCTTACAAGATGTTGCAAACCTATGCATCGTTCCCACTAAAGGTGGTTTTCCAAAGCTGGAGTCTATTGTCAGTATAAAATAGAGACATGCTGTAACTTATTTTTCTAAGCTACTCCTTGTGACTCCTTCAAGATGCTTTTTTTTTTCCTTTCTCATAAAGTTGCTTTGTTCAGGAAATGTCATCTCCTAATCCTAATATGACTCAGTGGTACAGTTTCCCTGCCTCCAAATATATTATTTGAGAATTGGCTCTGAGTCATAACATCTGGGAGGATAATGTGATAACTATGTTTGTTACCACGGACTTTCTGACAGTATTATCAAGATGAAACGTAAACATTAGTTACTCTACAAGCATAGGGATTATACTTTAGCCCTATGATGGCCTCAAAGGCAAATAAAATTAGTAAATCCCAGGGAAAGGATGATAAAAGGAAGTGACTCAGACAGGCAGGGGCTGGTGGCTAGGATACAGCTCTTATTTATCGGTGTGTCTATTTTGACAATAGCGTACGTACCTGCACCATACACAGGACTGTTCACACTTTCTATCCCCCTCGTAATTCAGAGAAGGAGGCCGATCTGTTTTACATCCCTGGAAGCAGAATATTGTTCCCTGGGTGGGGAGCACCTAGTGGTATAGGCCGTGCTCCTTATTTCTGCGATGTGCTCCTGGTTCAGAGCTTGCAATAGTTTTCTATTTACTGTTCTCTCTCCCCACCTTCCGTCCAAATACTTCTGGCATTTTATTTATAAGTTCTCTTGCCTTAGTTCCCTGCTTGACTTCCCAGTGATGGGTGGCTGTCAGCTCGATTCATCTGAAAGGATCAGAAGAAACAAACTCACTGGGGTTTTGCAGTGTGGTTTAATCATAACAACTGTATTTAAATCCAGAATTCAGAATTTTCTTTGTATTAGGCAGTTTTTTTCTTTTGTTGTTGTTGTTGTTGTTGTTGTTGTTTTAATAAGCACAGGCTACAAATGATTCTTAAACACACTCAAGTCTATGCAGTCTATTGATGTCATTTCTTTTCCTTTGGAAATGACATAGCATACGTAACTCTCTTCCCCTCGGAATTTTGGAAACGATTTTTAATATTTTAAAAATTGTGTATACTGGTGTCTGCTTGTGTGAGGATAAGTCTGTGTGAGTGAAATGCCCACAGAGGCCAGAGGTATCGATTTCCTGAAGCTGGAGATACAGGCAGTTGTGAGCATCCAGACATGCTCACACCGGACCCAAACGTCGGACCTCTGGAAAAGCAGTATGTGCTTTTATTTATTTAATTTTTTTAAAAGAGTCAGAATTTATTCCAGGCACCCTGAATCTGATATTCATATTCTCCATTACATAGTCTTGTATCCTCTCAACAAAACAGCCTGTGTCATAATTTTCAGAGATAGATCCACAGTTTTCAAACTTTAGCTCTTCAGCCCATGTCTGTTTCCCCCTTTTAATTAACAAAATGATTATATTTATGGTCACCTTCTTGTGTTCTGTAGGGTTCTGTAGCTGCATTCTAAAGGTGGGTTCTCTGGAAGGAGAGATGGGAATAGGAGTAGGGTGGCAACAGAAAACACGTAGAGACAGACATGGCTTCTGGTTCAAGTCTCAACCTTTAATGCATCTCTCCCAAGATAAAAAGGCAAGCCAAGCCCCTCCCCCCAGACTCCAGGCTGAGTTCCAGGAAAGACCTCTGGTGGTTCTTGGCTCCACTGCTCAGGCAGCTGGGTAGGTCACCTGCTTAGTTCAGGAATTTGTAGACCTGGAAGAACAATGAACTTCACCTTCACTCTGAGCACTCTACCCTAGGTGGAGCAGGATCCTGACTAGCACAGGATTCCTGGCTCCACAAAGGTTAGAAAAGTTCTCCTTGACCAATGTTAAGTTCACTCTGAGTACTCCACCCTAGGATAAAATTCCTGCTCTAACCTACTTCCCTATTATGCCCTAATGTCAGATTCCTGCCTGAAGCCCTTGTCCTTGGCCAATGTGAAGTTCCTACCCTGTGGCATAATACTTCAATGTGGCTCTGTATAGTGTTTCTCTCAGCTTTGGTCAGAGAAGCTTTTCTGTAATGGAAAATGATTATCTTGGAGGTTAGCATCTGGTTAGTTGTGAAGAATTGTGAGTGCTCAGTTGAGATTGACTTATCTATACCACTGTTTTCCACATGAAACTCAGAGAACACCATGGAAGAGAGTAGAAAAGATGTAAGAGATGGAAGAAGCAGAGGAGAGCCGTGAAATGCTGGCTCTGGGACATCTGTATTTGTTGTGCTTCTCACCTTTCAGCAGCACAGCTTATGTTCATGGAAGCCACACTGTATCAAGGCAGTCAGAGTCCCAGCATGGACCAGGGAGAAGATGTTGGCACTTGACTGTTACTCTTCTGGTTGGCAGTGCAAACCTGGGAGAGCAGGGCCTAAAACGTCAGTCACTGGTCTGGGGAGGACGCAGCAACAGTGCTTAGTGGGAAAGCAGGGGGCCTGAGAGAAAATGTCCAGGACCTGTGTACTTTAACTCCTATGTATAGGAGTAGGATTCATGAATCCTAGGATGTCATGGCCACAAAATATAAACAAAACTGCAGAAATTCTACCTCCAAACATAAGCTGGAGGCAGATAAAGGCATCTTGATGACTCAAGTTCAATAAAGAGAATGTCTTCTGAAAGTTTTCTTATGGCCTTTACATGTGTGGGTACACGTGTTCTCAACTGCATGATATGCACACAAGAGAGAAAGAGAAATAAGAAAGGAAAAAAGGAAAGAAGGAAGGAAGGAAGGAAGGAAGGAAGGAAGGAAGGAAGGAAGGAAGGAAGGAAGGAAGGAAGGAAGGAAAGAAGGAAGGAAGGAAGGAAGGAAGGAAAGAAGGAAGGAAGGAAGGAAGGAAGGAAGGAAAGAATTTGAGCTCTATATAGAAGCCATTTGACATACTTCTCTGGCTTCTGCATGTTCCTGTTAAAGTGCGTGCACAGTATGTGCTTTTAAATGCTGAGCTGTCTTTGTGCACCCCAGTACAAGTTTTGGAAAGAGAAAATTAAGTTATCGCCATTATAGCTTTAATTGAAGCATTATTATTTTAGTAAATGTCATACTAAAATATTAAGCATCAAAAAACAGTTTCTGCCGATACCTTTACACTTACACTTTTTAATACAAAAGGTTTTGCAAAAGTAAAATTATTTAACTGACAGCTTATGACTACCTGGAAATATCATGCCTATGATTAACATTATTGGTGGTTTCAAACTACTAATTGAATTTCTATCATCTGGTAATATATCCAGAAGCTGACACATCTTAACAATTGTTAAATATGTAATATACTAATTATATTATATTAATATATGTATGATATATAATTGTATTAATATTATGTTTTAATATTAATATATTTTATAACATTACTATTTAATAATTTAATATGTTTTATGTTATAATTAATATTACACATTAAACATATATTACATGCACACACATATGGTTAATGACAATTTTGTTCATTCTAACTCCTAACTTTTTTCTCACAAACTAATTGAAAGAATTGACATCATTATGGAAAAACACTCTTCCTCCGCCCTTGAGAAATACACTGTAGCTTCTCTTTGGTGAAAGTATCTCTGACTTTATTATGCGGTAAATGTTTTTTATTTAATATTTTTACTTTTTCTGAGTAAAATGTTGAATGTGATGGCTTTCTGTAACATTTCAAAACTTTCCCTTATATTGTACCTATTCTGTGCTTGTTGAGAAGTAATTTCCCATTTAACTGCTGCTTTTTTCCCCCTTGTCTTGTCACTCCAATATGTCTTGTGGATTCAAAGTGATGCATTTAAATACAGTTTTTTTTCCCTTTTTGGTATTTACTAAATTTCTTGGATTCTGGGATGGGTATCTTTTGTTAGCATTAAAATTCCACACTCCTTTCCTCGCCAAATATGAAAATATGAAAACATTATCCTATTACTGCTGTCTATTATTTCTCAGTACTTTCTGGATTCTAATCATGCCCTGCTCCCCTCTGCCCCACTTACCCCAAGCCCCCACTTACACACACACACACACACACACACACACACACACACACACACACACACACTCCTTTTTCTCTCTCTCTTGTTCTCAGATGCCTTCTGGTTAATTTTTCAAGTCTGTTACTACGTTTTCTTATTTTCTACCCATCCCTATTCAATGTGATGCTTAGTTCACTTAATTTCTTATTAAAGTACCCCCTGCTTTTTTTCACATTTTATTTGCAAATACATTTAGTTCAATAGTGTCTTAAAATAGCACTTTTTGTAATCTGCATTGGGTTTCACTGCGCATGTCCACGTTAGTGTCTGCTTTCACTGTGCATGTCCACGTCTGCGTTTGGTTTTACTGCGCATGTCCACGTTAGTGTCTGCTTTCACTGTGCATGTCCACGTCTGCGTTTGGTTTTACTGCGCATGTCCACGTTAGTGTCTGCTTTCACTGTGCATGTCCACGTCTGCGTTTGGTTTTACTGCGCATGTCCACGTTAGTGTCTGCTTTCACTGTGCATGTCCACGTCTGCGTTTGGTTTTACTGCGCATGTCCACGTTAGTGTCTGCTTTCACTGTGCATGTCCACGTCTGCGTTTGGTTTTACTGCGCATGTCCACGTTAGTGTCTGCTTTCACTGTGCATGTCCACGTCTGCGTTTGGTTTTACTGCGCATGTCCACGTTAGTGTCTGCTTTCACTGTGCATGTCCACGTCTGCGTTTGGTTTTACTGCGCATGTCCACGTTAGTGTCTGCTTTCACTGTGCATGTCCACGTCTGCGTTTGGTTTTACTGCGCATGTCCACGTTAGTGTCTGCTTTCACTGTGCATGTCCACGTCTGCGTTTGGTTTTACTGCGCATGTCCACGTTAGTGTCTGCTTTCACTGTGCATGTCCACGTCTGCGTTTGGTTTTACTGCGCATGTCCACTTTTGTGTCTGGTTTCACTGCACATGTGCACTTCGGTGCCTTGTCTCACTATATGTGCTGTTCTGTGGCTTTTGATTCATTTTGCTAAGATTATGTTTATGTTAATTTCCTTCTTCGTTTTCTTTTTGTCATTTTCTTGGACTTTCATTTGTGGGGAACTTTTATAGTCAGTTTATAAGCTCTTTTATTTACATCTGGCTTTCTGAGTTTTCTGAAGATACAAATTTAAAAGGACTTTAAATGCGTATCTGGCTCATGTTTATGCATGAGTAATTGCACAGACTGCATATAATGCTAGAGCTGACACAGGAAAATTTCTTACTACCCTCACAGCACAAGCATGGCCCCCATCTATGTCTTATATCTTCGGCTCATCGAGACCCAAGCTGTTCTCATCTGCATCATTGACACACCAGGGGGATATGTTTGACATGTACACACCAGGGCTTCATCCCAACAGGTTTAGAAACCTGAGCTGAGTCCAGTAATCATGCGGTTAGCAACCCTCCAGTAATTACATGAAACATTTAAAAAATAGATACAGATAGCACACACATACAACTATATTTATAAATGCATGCATACCTATAAATGTACATACACATTATATCCTTAGTACATATACATAAATAGGCATGGTTTGTTGTTTATTGATTTTATCTTTTTCCTCTGTGTGTGTGCATGTTTGTTTGTGTGTGTGTGTGTGTGTGTGTAATTGACTCAAGAAATTATTTTAGCAGAGGGAAATATTCCTATAAACATATGTATGCTTGAATATAATATTTCATATAATATATAATGTATATTACATATAATATATCATATATCATACATATGTTTCATATATATATACACACACATATATAAAATAAAAGCAGATATTCATCTATAAAAATTAGTAGACTGCTGCCACCTTTCCATCACAGTTTTATTTGCTGCACTGTTATTTTGACTCTGGCTCTGCAGTTGCGTCTGCAGTGAATATTCAGCAGGGGTTCATGGATGCTCCCTTTCCAGGAAATCTCACACTTCTGTGATCCTAGATCAGTGTTTGTTATATTGCACATTAAAATATGAATGATCTCTTCAGTCAGGTGAAATTCTTTGTGGAGACATTTTCAGAAATAAGAAAGCATATTAGTTTGAATATTCTGTTAGCATTAGAGTTATTAACTTTTACTAAAATAAGTTTTTTCTGAGCCCTTGACCACGTACCTCATATTTCCTGAGAGGCAGCATTTCTTCTCTGCACTCACTATTCCTTCCTTCGCATATTAGAGACTTTTGTGTGACATGCTGTTTGGTGAGTGGCTAGATGGAAGGGGCATTCTGTCTTGCAGAACACCATCCAGCAGTTCATGCATTATATTCATAAGCATGATCTTTAATTTAATTTTTTTGACAAGTGCAGTGAAGGGTAAAATCAGGCAGTCATAATTCAGACTTTTCCATCACTCAAAGGAGCTCAGGGATTGACCAGCTCTGAGAAAGCAGAAACCAGGACGACAGATCTCTCACAAAGAAAAGCTTTGTTTCGCCCTGTAGATTTAAAAATGCTGTGACTTTAAACAAACTATTTTTTCTGTGGAAAAAAATTAGAATTCAATAAATGTTCCACCACCATCTCACTTTCAATTTGCTCTGCATTAGCCATGATCTGGGACCACTTGGAGCCTTCCTCTGTCAGCAGAAACAGCCAACAATCCATTTGGTTTATAGGCTCGACCACCGCAGTTACCCATTCCATGCAGCTTTGAGCATGATGCAGGATTAGCACTCACATTCCAAATCAAACTTAGAAAATTTCAGCATCGTGGCGAGAAGGCTGAGCTGGCCGGGGGAGAGGAGAGCCACGCGCCTTGTTTGAACAAGAGGAGCTCCAGTTTAAAATGCCTAGTGCCATTGGCATCTGTCAGCACCGTTCTCTCTCACGTTTGGCGCTCTCCCATGTAGGTTGTTGATAAGACATACGGTCCCTGCTACACATAAATGCCTGAGGAAAATAGGAGCAGACCTCTTGCGTTTTCAAATGCTGGTTTCCTTTTGGGGAAGTTTCTTTGGGGGGGGAGGGGCGGGGCTCATCTTCGAATGTGTTAAAATAACCCCGCCTTTGGGTGACCTTAGAGAGACTTGAACAAGATGCTATATAAAAATTACCCAGTGTCGTATTTACTGGAATGAAATTCGAGCTAGAGGGTTGATAACAAGTGATAGTGAGTTTATAACAAGGAAAGTTCCTTCCCACATAACATCTTTATTAATCCTTGAAACTCCTATTAATATGATCAAAAATATTTTTGTAAGGACACTGACTCAGTCCCCTGTATCACTAGGTTTTCTGTCATATTTTCCTTAAGTTCATTCACTCGGCACCCCTCTCCTTCACACCACTGCGTTAGTTAAAAATAGACCTCCCTATCTATTCTCTCTCCTTCAGATCTCCTCTTCAAATTATGCTTCCCAAGAAAGCACTTTATCCAAACATTTTTACAAGTGCACAGAATAGAATTTTTTTCTACCTCCCGTTATTGCCTCCAAAACTTCAGGGAAGGCACAGACTAGGTCAGGGAATGAAGGGCAGGTTGTTTTTGGTTATGGGCAGTCAAGCATACTTTGCTGCTGAGATGGTCATTGTCAGCCCTCCAGGTCTCCTCCTTCTGTAAGACGCTAGAACCAGGATGCTCTCTTCTGCTTAGGATCCTGTTCCCCTAGTTTAGTGGTTCTCAAAGTGTGACTGATAAAAACATTGAGAGTCATCCTCTAAAGTCTTCTCACAGTGTTTATGAAGCCAAATGACTTCCACACAGAGGTAGGTATGCTTCCTTAAGTCTCAGTTAGCCTGCAATGCAAAATGGGCAGGATCCTCTGCATTTTGGCTAAAAGGTGGTACCAAGGTTCCTCATAACATCCCTCTTCCAAATGTGTCAACATATGTCCCCACCATCCAGATGGAGTTAGAGTTGTACCCCCCCCCAGTCTCCTCTGTGATTTTACTTTCTGAAATTTTAGTCATGTTTAACCATGGTCTAAAAATATCAAATGGAAAAAATTCAGAAATAAGTGACCTCGTATGCTTTAAATAACTTTTACTGTAATGTGTTGTAATTATCCTGTTTCACAAGTCAGAATTAACCTCTTATTCTATGTACCTTATAAATTATTAACCAGGAAAATTAGCTGAGAGCAGAGATTATCTTAGGTGATTTGGATACTACAGATTCTCGTGCACTCATTTCCTCATGAATGGTGCTTTTCTACCATCACATTGTTGGTTTCAACCAGCACCTTCCCTGTTAAGTGATGATCATGAAGTCTCTGACATCCGTGACTGCCATGGTCAGGGAAAAAGGAAGAAAAAAACCAAATGAAGGAAAGAAAGGGGGTTTGCTGTGACCTTCATGGCTTTGGGCTTGACCTGACTAGGGCAACAGGGAAATGAACAAAAGGGCAGACACGTATGCAGAGGAGCTGGCATCCCAGGTCTCTGTAGGGGAGCAGTCTCAGGCTTCAGTCATCCGGGAAAAGGAACCTGTGTTGGGCTTTTCTGCACACATTGTCCAACTTGCCATTTGTATGGGACCAAGCACTGGGGCCTTGACACGACCACTCTCATGCCAGCAGTACTCAGGACTGCTCACCAGCAGGTCATCTGCTCACACAGAGAGGGGGAAGCTGTCTTAGATAGCAAGTGGAAACAAATCTAATCTAGGTAAGAGAATGCTAAATTGTACTTTTATCTCCTAATGCAGTATAATCCTCCATGTAGTTAAATATGACATTTCTTTTAGATATCAAACCCTGAAAATCTACATTAACATGAGACATGTAAAAATTGCTACTCTGTGAGTTCTTTCTTGTGTGCCCAAATGAATATTTATATCCTCAGCTTAAAATCTCTTGTGTCATGTTTTTCATGGCTATAGGAACTTCTGAGAACATGTAGGACACCCTACTCTGGTGACAAATGGAAGAAAGTTCCTTTAATTCTTTTTTTAATTTAGTCATTTTAGTTTACATGTATGAGTGTTTTGTCTGCAAATATGTCTGGGTACTCCCTGCATGGCTAGTGACTGCAGAGAACAGAAGAGTGGGTCATGTCCTCTGGGGCTAGAGTCACAGATGTTTGTGAGCCACCACGTGGTACTGGCAACCAAACCCCTTCCATGTTTGAAGAATTCATCAGAGTTGATTCTAAGTAAGCCAGTAAAAGAATAAAAAAAAAAAAAAAACAAAAAAAAAAAAAAAAAAAACAAAAAACAGATTCCTACACAGCATCTTTTATAGTCATTTTAAAGGTATCTTTTTAAAAAATTCTATAAATGCTTATGAGTTATTTGAACAATATTTGTTTAAGCATTCAATTCATCTACTTTAGTCTAGAACTAATGATGCTGTGTTAATCATTCATATCCATTTGCTTTTGTTTAACTGAAAACTCATTCCTTCCATATAGGGGTGCAGCATTAGAGTGACCCTCCACACTTACCTCCATGCTGGCACCATGACGATAGGACAATTGAGGACTTGTAATACTAGGCACTAACTTTTCAAAGGACAACAGTTTTGTGTGTGTGTGTGTTTCTTTTTGTGAGCACAAAAAGAAACAGTATTGGATTTTCACCTGAGGGTTTCCTTGTATTCCATAATCTCAGTTTTCTATCACAGAGAAACTGTGCCTTCCTATTGTACCAAGAGCCTTGAAATTGTCTACCTATGTCAGAATTTTCTAGACACAGTCTCCTAAGGCCTAGCTTAAGTGTGTCTAGTCCTTGCTCACACCTGTCACTCTGGAGCCATCAGAGGCAATCTGAGGAATGAGTTCACCCCAAGGGATCACTCTGCCTGGAGTGATGCACAAAAACTCAGGCACTGTCCTCCTTGGGCACAAATGCTCGCAAGTCCACTGGGATCATTTGTCATTTTCCCGTCCTGAGAATTCTCCACTCAGCACTTTGCCCCTGGCCGGACAAAGGAAGGCATGTGGATTGTGAGGACATGGAGAGAGGGAAGGAAGCATGTGCTCTTGTGGGGGAAAGACGGTGGTTTTGCTGTGTGCTCCTGAACAGCTGCAGACTGCTCCTCTGTCGAGACAGCCACTGTGGCCAATGGTACAGATTTTGTGACTAGATCCATTCTTCAGCATATCAGGAAGTGCATGAGGCTAGATTCATAATACCATTCCTTCTGTGAGTTCCCTACAAACAATATGCAAGTACAGTTGCAAAATGAGAAGCAAGAAACAGAAACAAACTTTCTTCCTAAGTAATTTGGAGTCAGTCGTCAAGCATCTGGCTTCCCTCATCTTCAGATATTTCACTAAGGATCTTCCAGGAACATGAACAATTCCTCTTATGAAAGATCAAAAGCAGGGACTAGAAGACAGCTCAGAGAGGAAAGCGCTTTGCTGTGCAAGTGCTAGGACCTGAGTTCAAAACCCCAACATGGATGTAACACCAGTGCTCGGTGATAGTGGGAGGTGGGGGAGGAAGGAGAGCAGGAAAGTGCATCCTGGGGCTTTGCTTGCCAGACAACCTGGCATCACACTTCAGATTCAGTGAGAGACCCTCTCTCAAAAACTAAGGTTGTAGAAGAAGTTGAGGGAGGTATCTGACATTAGTTCTGGCTTCCACATGTACCTTTAAGGAACACACAGAAACACACACACACACACACACACACACACACGCACACACACATGCACATATGCACAAGCATGTGCACTGATACAATAACCACTATCATGAATGCTGACACAGTTCTACATTCGCACCCTAACGAGGCTTCACCCATTCTCCAGTGATGTTATTTATAAGCTAAAGGTCCCTGCAAAGTCAAAGGTCCTACCTTGTTGTCACATATCCTTGTCCTTCAGCCTGGATATAATTTGATGTATCTCTTCTGATATAATTTGACCATAGGATTCTGAACACTTTTGAACAGTAGGACAGTTGCAATGTATGGTCATTTGAAGCTCATGCTTGTCTGCTGCTTTTCCATGACAAGGAGTCAACCCAAGTGTCTTTGCAGTCCTCTCTAAGAAGTGACTGGGGTTTTTCATTTTTGTTTTTGTTTTATATGTTGTTATTGTTTGGTGGTTGTAGTTGTTCCTGTGGCTGCTGTTGTTTTCACAGAGTGCTCTGTGATGTACATGGTTTCGATGTGTCTCATTAGGATAATATTCATTTGATTACGGTGGTGTCTAAGAGGCTTCTTACCAGGGTAGATATTTTATGCTCTGTAGCTGATGAGTATCTTACAGGAGACTGTAATGAAACCATAACCATGTAAACATCACATTACTTTTGAACTTTTCATTAATTAGTTGATTAACTTACTCGGCTATGTTGCCATGGATTCATGATTTCTTATTGACCTAGATTTGACATTCACTGAGTCTTCAAGTGGTGTCCCAACGTTAGTGGATACTTAGAAGTTAGTTTTGGGTTGCAGTTCTATGAGTGACTATGGGAAAAACATTAACAGCTGATCTTGGTGGTTAACTATGGAAATGAAGCCTTCTCTCTGACTGCTTCTGATTGCCCCCTTCCTGGTCTTCTTTTAAAAACACTCATTACTGTTGCAATCACTGCAGCAAGTTACCCAGCATTGCCTGCACTTTCCAGAACAGCATTTGTGTGAGGGGAAGAGGCAGCCTCCCAGCCTGGCCCTCAGGCTTTCAATTTGCTTGGGATTCAGAGTTCCCAAAAGTCTTCATTCTGTTGTCTTGTCAAATTTTGTTTTGTTTTTGTTTTTTAATCTTTGCTATATAATATGAAACAAATTAGCCATGGGTTAATGCATATATGTAGATATAACCATGTCATTATATGTAGTTATAAGTTCTATTTTTATAAAAATAGTGCATGTGAGACAAATGTCATTTATATATTGGCAAAGTTCATTACACATTTTAATATATCATTTCTTTCTCTGCCTTTCTATCTCTGTCTGTCTCTGTCTGTCTGTCTGTCTCTCTCTCTCTCTGTGTGTGTGTGTGTGTGTATGTGTGTGTGTGTGTGTGTGGTGTGAAGTGCCACAGTTCTCATGTTGATGTTGGAGGACAATGTAGGAGTTGGTTCTCATTTTTCACCATGTAGATCTCAGGGATTGAACTCAGGTCACCAGGATTGGCAGCAAAGGCTTTTAGCTGCTGAGAACACAGCACGATCTATTGTGATATAGAAGCAATTCTGCTATTTCTTGCTGGGCTCTCTGCCAGGTTGATGAGTCCCTGGATGAAACAACTGTCTAGCTCTGTGTATAAAGATCAAGATGTATTTTAGTAAGGCCTGGATGGGCAACCCCTCTGCTTGCACTATCACATCCTCTCTGGCCTGTTTTGTATTTTGAAGTGATGGCCCCTTTACTAGACTCTCTCTCCTTCCAGCTTTGGGTTGTTCAGCCACTGTCTTGTGTGTTTTTCATGCTTCCTAAGAAGAATTTCAGACTGTTTTGTTCTTTTTTAGTAAAATTTTCATAGCATAACTGCACATTTTTATACTTCAGTCTTTATTGTTTTATATTTCATGTTTTTATATTTCAGTCTTTTGGTGAGCTTAGAATAATTAAGGGCTTTTGTTTTGGTGTGTGTGTGCATGTGTGTGTACACGTGCCTATGCATGTGTGTGTTTTACCCTGACAATGCACAACCCTCTGGCTCTCATTTAGAAGTCATAGGCCAGCATAGTGGGAAGGTTCTGCAGGAGACTAGTGGGGTCATGTTGGGAGCAGGGCTCAACGGTCCTTGAGCCCACAGATTTCTAGAGAAACCAAGAATGTTGAACACACAAGATTATTTTTCCAATGGTACAAATGAAAAACCTAGTCTTCAATCCAGAAAACTGAGGATTGGAAGTCATTAACAGTCTGGTGATCTGCATTATCTGTTGGGCCAGGCCATATCAATCTGCTATAACCTGGATCAAAGGGTGGCAACTAATCAAAATGGCAATTACAGCCAGAGACTCCTCATTACCGGGACCAGAGGTGGAAAATAGCACAAATGACCTCTACACTGCCTATATGACCAAAGCCAGGCCAGACTCTTTGCCTTTAAGCTAGTATAGTTAGGGTATCTCTAGAAACCATCGTTTTGGAAGAAATGGCACCCTGAGTTGAGTCTCAATATAATTATGCTTCCACATGCAACAGGGGTTATATTACACCAGGAAACCTTTTTCCACGTTATGCTGGCATTAAACACATGGGGAAATAAATTGCCTGTTATTAGACTCCCTGAAGATGTCTAATCCAAGCTGATGAAGCCAATCTGCACCAGACTTTATTCTTATCACTTTCCCTGTACAGCACCTGCAGGGATTCCCTCAGGGTCAGAAGAAGAGCACCGGAGCCTTTACTCTTGTCCAGTCAGCAAGCACCATCTTCTTCAGGAAATTTGCAGGTGGCCCTTTCCACCTGCAGCTATTGTTCAGTTTGAACCACTTCAGGTGCTGAAGTTGGTGAAGGCTCCTTCCATTGAAGATCCCTGGGAATCTTCACCAAGCGTCACTGATCCCTTGATTCTACCTACATCATTTAAACTTCTTCTTCATTAAACTCTGCACACTCTTGAATGTTGCCCCACTTCTCACTGGGACCCTGGTAGTTCTCTTCCTGTTCAATCCCCATCACTTCCTGGAACTTGGCCTCAAAACCTCACTTTAACCGTACACTGGCTTGAACCCCTTTCTCTTCTCTCCACTTGATGGAGGCTTTTTCTTGTTTTAAACCATACTCAGCAGCTATGTTTGTCTTTCTTTTTTTTTATAAGTATTTTTTTTATTCGATATATTTTTTATTTACATTTCAAATGATTTCCCCTTTTCTAGCCCCCCACTCCCCGAAAGTCCCATAAGCCCCCTTCTCTTCCCCTGTCCTCCCTCCCACCCACCCCTTCCCACTTCCCCGTTCTGGTTTTGCCCTATACTTCTTCACTGAGTCTTTCTAGAACAAGGGGCCACTCCTCCTTTCTTCTTGTACCTCATTTGAGGTATGTATTATGTTTGGGGTATTCCAGTTTTCTAGGTTAATATCCACTTATTAGTGAGTGCATACCATGAGTCACCTTTTGAGTCTGGGTTACCTCACTTAGTATGATGTTTTCTAGCTCCATCCATTTGCCTAAGAATTTCATGAATTCATTGTTTCTAATGGCTGAATAGTACTCCATTGTGTAGATATACCACATTTTTTGCATCCACTCTTCTGTTGAGGGATACCTGGGTTCTTTCCAGCATCTGGCAATTATAAATAGGGCTGCTATGAACATAGTAGAGCATGTATCCTTATTACATGGTGGGGAATCCTCTGGGTATATGCCCAGGAGTGGTATAGCAGGATCTTCTGGAAGTGAGGTGCCCAGTTTTCGGAGGAACCGTCACTTCCAGAAGATCCTGCTATACCACTCCTGGGCATATGTTTGTCTTTCAAAATGTACCTCTGTGTTGGTAGCTCAGCGATCTTCATGTACACCTGTGCTGGAATTTTGTCAACATGACACAATTTAAAATCCTGGAAAGAGAGAGCATTAATTGAGAAAATGCCTCCATTAGATTGGCCTGTAGGCAAGTCTGTGCAGGGTATTTTCTTGATTAATGCTTAAAGTCAGAGAACCCAGACAATTCGTATGTGGGAAGATCTTCCTGGTTGTTGTATTCATCTATTAGTCAGCTTCTCTAAAATAACATAACTCACAGAATAAATAAATATGAATTCATTCCATAATATATACATATGCATATACCTATACATATGAGTATATATACTAATATGAACATATATTCATTCTATAAGAATACATATGTACACATATTAATTGTGTGTGTATATGTGTGTGTGTGTGTGTGTGTGTATGTTTGTGTGTAAAGAGAATTTATTAGAGTGACTTACAGACTGAAGTCCAGCTAATCCAACAATTGCTAGCTATTACTGGAAAGTCCAATAATCCAGTAGTTGCTCAGTCTAAAAGGCTGGGTGTATCAGCGGATCTTCAGTATATGCTCGAGTCCAAAAGAACTAGGTTTGAAAGACAGTAAAGATATGAATGTGCTAGCAAAGTGAGGGCAAGCAGGCCAAGAGTGAGAGCTTCTTCCTCCCATGTCCTTATATCGGGTTCCAGATGAAGGTGTAGCCCAGATTACAGATGTGTCTTCCTGCCTCAAGATCTAGATTAAAGGCATGCCTTTTCCCAGCTCAAAAGATCTCTGTTAAAGGTGTGTCTTCCTAACTCAAAGATTCAGATGACAAGTGTGTCTTCCTACTTGAAATTTAGCAAAAAATCCCTCACAGATATTTTGGGATTTTAATTCCAGATGTAGTCAAGTTGACAACCCAGAATAACATCACAGTTTTATAAGAAAATAAGCCACAAAGGGCCACAGGTTTTTCTCTATGGCTTCTGCTTCACTTCTTGCCATGGTTTCCCTCCCTGATAGACAAGAGCTGTAAACTTAAATAAACCCTTTCATTCCCAGGTTGCTTTGGGCCATGGTGTTCTATCCCTGCAATAGAAACCAAATCAGAACATCACTACACAGTTTTCATTCTGTCTGTTGAGGCTGCTAACAGTTTCTTTCAGGTTCTAGGGGAGGAAACAGAGGCCCAACTTCTTGCTGAAAGCAAGCCGACATTTTCAAGCAACAAATAAGAAAACAAAAAGAAATATGGAATAGAACATGTGCTACTACCACATAGAACTACTATTGCTACTACTGCCATTTTAGGGAAACACAATCTACTCTAGTATCTACCATACATTAACAATTAAATCAATAACATTGAACATTTGTGGAGTGAGTTCAGAAGAGAGCATTGGTTTCTGCTAAAAGACAGTTAGTAGAGACACACAGATGTGACATCTGGAGTCTACAGCCCAGAATGAGGAGATCACAGTGAGTGGAACAGGGCAATGAAAGCTGTAGCTTCCTGTCTGTGATGACTAACCTCACTAAATCTCTGGTGTCTGTCACCTAAAGGATTTAATTTTATGATCTCGATGATGCCTTCCCCCTGGTCCTATGAAAGGTTGAAATTCAGTCATACAGCCGTAGACATCCTTTGTGTTTCCGGTTTAAAATCATTCTTCCTCAAAATCTGCTGACTCTAAATCCCATTGCTTTTGCTAAGAGGACAGTCACACTCTGCTGTCTGTGCAGCGCTACTAAATCAAGTGTGAGCTTCAAGTCTTCCATGGCTTTGAGGCTTATTTTAAGAGTTACTCTTCCTTTGTATATGAAAATTTACATTTTGAATCTGTGCCATCTGCAAAGTAATAAGAAATTGGAGATTGTGTTTAGCCAAGTCAGAGGAAATTGGAGTGTGTGTGTGTGTGTGTGTGTGTGTGTGTGTGTGTGTGTGTTTGACACTGCTCTTTTTCTCAAAGATAAGGGTTTTGAGAAGGGCTGGAGCCAAACAAGAGGTAATCGCAGAACAGCTCCCGGAAGTTCTTTGAAAACAGCATCACATCCAGTGCTACACTTAGTAGGTCCTTTTTTAATGATGGCTAAACCCCTGATATGAGCTCATTAGATTCTACATATTACTCTGTACTTGTAGATCAGTGGTTTCTTGGTTTCTCAGTGTATTACTTGCCAGCAAGCAAGTATGAGAAGGTATGAGAAGTGTAAGCAGCCTACTGTGCAGTTAGGATAAGCCAAGAGGATCAATCAAGAACAGAAAAATCATTTGAAAGGCCTTTACAGAAATCTGCATCTGAAGAGTTCACATGTTAAGGATTCAGAAACCTCAACTGTTGCCAGTCTGTCCTATCTCCATCTTCTGACTGTTTCCTCTTTATATTCTACCCCTCTGGGGCCAAGATAACTTGACATTTTCATCCTTTCAGCCCAGTGAGAATAATCTACTGCTTTGCAATAGCTTCACTGAAAGTGCTGTGGCTGTGTTTTGTTATTTCTGATTGGCCAAATTTTATCAGGTGTCTACCCTAGAACTTATGACCGTGGCCAGGGGTATCAATTTTCTGCCTAGTTCTGGATCTCAGGGCAACTCTGAGTCTAGGAAAGGGAAAGAAAGGGGAGAAGCATGATCAATGGTATCTGGACTGAAAATGGAAGATGGGAAAAAAGCAACTATCAGGTGAAAACATGGATGGCTTCTTTGTAATCCACTGTCAGGATTCCTAACTGGTGGTTGAAATCTTGTGTCCTATACCTCTTTAGAAGAAAAAAAAATAAGAATTGACGCCATATGTAATTGATGCTATATGTAATAAAATAGTTTGTTGTCTGCCCACTATCCCAGTTCCATTCTTGCTTAATCATCTTAACAGATCTAAGGGACATTTCTCAGAGCAATGTTGACACCACTTAAGAACCCCATGTAGATAACTGGAGGTGTGCAGAAAGGCTATGGAAAAGTCATACCCAGCCAGTGACAAATACAAAGTGCTGCACAATTGTTGTCAAATAAAACTAAACAGAGGAAGGACCAATGGGAGAAATGGGGGAACACAGAGGGAAGAATCAGCAATGCAGTAGAGATGCCGGCCATGGTTGATGTCTGGGTTGAGTCACCAAGGAAGAACTTTTAGGAAGGGTTTAGGGAAGAAACTGAACACAGAAAAATAAGAAAGACTCACAATACCTAACAACCCTATTAGCCAGAGAGAACACATTTGGAAGGCTGTGTGGAACTACTAAAATTTGGCTGTTCAATTTTTAAATGTCATCCTGTATTCCCAAGCCATTTGATGGTGGGTTAAAGGAATATCAAAAGAATTGGCTTAATTCTAAGGGCTGCCAAGGCTTAGGGGAAACCTGAGTTTCTGTTGGCTCAGAAAGTCTTTGGGTGGCTTGGTAACCTTGTCATAGATGTTTATGCATTGGCAGCCACACAGAAGCAGGTCCCTCTTGGTGTGTAGGAACCGGATTTCCTTGTCTGGTGCCCGTTAAATTAGGGAGTGCTGGAACCTGTCATCTGCTAACATTACTAAAAACACATTTCAGTAACAAGGGTCCCTCTGCGAAGTTTTTCTGCTCACAGTTTCCTATGGATACATCTCAGAAGAAAGACATTAGAAATAACACGAAGAGTCCGTTTATGGGTTTATGACCTTATTTTGAGAATCAAACTGTAGCTTACGAAGTGGGTCTTGGAGTTTTGCTTTTTCGCATGTGTTCCTTGACATTCTATTGCATTTCTAACTACACAGTGTGATCTGGACAGTTTTGAAGGAGTCTAGTTCTACTGACCACAAATTTAGGAACTGGTGACATCACATCTCTTAACAACCCAAAATGCCTTCAAAAGGGTTATGGGATGCCAAAAACAGTGATTATTGGAACAGGAGTATGAAACATATAAAACCCTAAAATGGAAGATACTAACAGTTTCACAAAGAATGCTGGGTTCAGATATTCAGCTAAATTCTAATTGAATTGTAATTCTGCATAAACTTTAATTACACAAACAATGAGTACTTGAACCTAATTCAGTGGAGAAGTTTTCTCCAAAGTCAGTTGGAATGTCATTGTGCCTGGTTGTGAGGGCATCCAGATCTCAGTTTGAATATCAGCTCTACCATTTACCACCTTGCAGACTTCTGGGAGTGCCCCTAATCTTCAGTTTTATAATTTGTAAAATAGGAATAATAATTTTCAAGGATTTTGTCAAGGGTTATAAGTAAAATATAGAGAAGAAAAAGCATAAAATTTGGTGTGTGAAAATAGAGTAAGCATGGGAGAAATGGTAGCTATCATCTCTATTATGATGATTACCACTGCAGCTTTGGGGTAATAGATATCTATTTCCCCCTCTTCTCCACAGGACAAATTCTAGAAAACAAATGCTTTGTCTTTTTTTTTCAAATTCCTTGAGTATAGAGCTTAAAACAGATTCAATTCAGCACAATTATGTTCATCGAGGGCAGGAAGTAATTCTGCTTTCCCAGAGAATTTATGCTCAAATTATTATTTCTCTGCTCTATGTGGTTTTTTTTTCTCTAAAAGTATTTAGCTTTCACTTTTCTCCTGTCTAGACATTTCTCACCATTTATATTGCCTTCCCTTCAGTAAATCTGCCATTATTTTTTCAACAGGTACCAGCCCAAAGATCCATAAGCTCTGAGCTAACAGTGAAGTCTCAGCTGAGAAAAGAAATAAAAAGCCAATTTGCAGCAAATTATGACACAAGTTGGAGACACACTTGTTTGTTTGTGTCTTTCTTCTCAGGTTTATAGAACGCTTTTTGCTTTTTACGATGAAAAACTGTCAGTTATTACGGCCTATTGCCCACTTTTTCATCTTCTGGGTAATGGATTTCTACTACAAAATTCAAACTCTGGTCAGAGTAGACTGGGTTATGAGAGAGAGGGAGAGAGAGAGAGAGAGAGAGAGAGAGAGAGAGAGAGAGAGAGAGAGAGAGAGAGAGAGAGAGAGAGAAAGGAGAGAAAGAGAGAGAACGCAAAGGTAAAACATAGAATCTTAGCTCATCTGTATTTCCTTTAAAAGCAAAAGCCCTTAGACCAGTGGTTCTCTGCCTTCCTAATGCCGCCACACCTCATGCTGTGGTGACCCCCAACCATAAAAC
The DNA here is from genome assembly GCF_947179515.1 of Apodemus sylvaticus. Taxonomy (NCBI): domain Eukaryota; kingdom Metazoa; phylum Chordata; class Mammalia; order Rodentia; family Muridae; genus Apodemus; species Apodemus sylvaticus. The sequence goes on from NC_067476.1 coordinate 125,322,657, forward strand.
TATTTTTACCGCTACCTCATAACTGTAAGTGTGCTACTGTTATGAATCGTAATGTAAATATTTTTGGAGATGGAGGTTTGGTAAAGGGGTTAGGGCCCACAGATTGACAACTGCTGCCTTAGGGTATTTTAGAGAAATGACTTGCTTTCTTTTCTTCTCTTTTTTTTTTTTCTGGTACTAGGTACTAAGTAAATATTTTTAGGTGGACAATAGAATGAGTAAGGAAATGAGAAAGACTTAGTGTAACTGCAAATTATGTTTCCTAAGTGAAGTGTGCTGCCTGCCTCTGGGGTTGTGGGTAGGAGTTAACTAAGAAAAATCTTTGTTTAAAGTCTTCTTCCTAGAATAAAGGATCCATGTATAAGTTGGCAGTATATAGCTCCCAAAGCAGAACGTGATGGTTATAGGTGTCAGTAACCTCAGTCCCCTTCTTTATTAGGGCTGCTGCCTCATGTGGAATTAAAGTTTTGAAATATTTCCTTTCTGAAATAGAACATGACCCCAGAACATGAGATCTGGGGTTGGTTCAGTCTATGTCACAGCAATATTTGTCCTATGGATTAACAAAGACCTTTAGGAGATGAAGGTCATTTCATGCTCATGAAAACCAGTAATGTATCACTATGGTTTTGAATATTGCAAAGATGGTGTGATATTCAAATATGAGCCGAATCTAAATCTTCATTTTTATTAAATTTTTAACAAAGTCGTCAGGTGTGACGACTTGTACAAGGTCAGAGTCTACCTTGAATCCCAGTACTTTGGAGGCAGGAATCTGTATGAGTTCAAAGTCAGTGTGGTCTACAAAGTGAGTTTCAAAAAGCCAAAGCTACCTTGTCTCAAAAAGCAAACAAACAGAAAAGAGAAGTAATTAAATAAAAAAATAATAAAAAATTTAAAACAAAACAAAGATATCATCTACCTCTCTATTTTTACATGAGGAAAATAGAGATGTTATAATCCAAGCCTTCAGGCCAGATCCTCTGTACTTGACTGCTTCAGAATATAACAAACATAGTGTTCTTTTGTTCCTTTCATTTATAGGTTTAAACCGTTTTCTAACCCCCTAGATGTCAAACAGATCTTCTAGAATTCTATTTAAGTCTGCTACTACCTATCCAGGAGCAGTGTGAGCACAGATCAAGTGCTCCATTCCCACCCCCACCCCCTACCTTCTGAAAGAGAACCTCTACTTCACATTGTGGTTGCAAGATTATGCTGGTTCAAAGAAAGGTCTCCAGCCCCATCTTAGGCTAATAATGTGGTACAGTGACTCCTAAGACTTGACACAAGCAGTCTGCTACCACTTGGTTTTTAAAGAAAAGAAAAACAAGTCAAGTGAAACAGGGCATGCTGGGGGCGCCTGGGTAATCCTGAGGATGGTGACTGCTGTCTCTGCAGATTTGAGATGCCATCTACCTGATGTAATTGCACTCATCAATCCAGGAAGTTCTCTGATTCGTGTTCCTTAGGACTCTCATGGTGTTTCATGGCATAGGCATGGCTGATTAAATCATGGATAGCCTCTCTTTCCTCCCCAGAAGCCAAAGGGTGAGACTGAAAGTTGTAGCTTTCTTATCACATGGTGTGCTCCTCTGGTAACCGGCCTCTATCCAAAAAGTACTTAGTGACCCAATCAAGAGTTACTTTCTTACCATAAACTCAGGCTTGACTCAACCAGCTTACTGTGAATAACAAAAGATGCTCCATCATTCAGGTAATTAATAGAGATTTGAGAAGGCTCTACCAAGAGCTAGGGACAAAAACCAAATAGTTATTTCTGTTACCTCACAGCTACACACTAAATCACAGGAACTGTTCAAAAGATGGGAAACTATCTAGCATTGAACGAGCCTGTACATCACTGGCTGCCACAGTCAGTAGGGATCATGTTTGAAATTCATCTTGTACATGTTCCTGCTCCCTCCTGCTCGTGCAAGAAGGAAGAATCCCATCACTGGGAGTTACATCTGCACCTGTGGCTCTTTGAACTAAAGACATAGAGGTATCAGAGTGGTAGGAAGACAGCGACAGATGTTTGCTGCAGTGATGTCCCAGAGAGCACAGGGCAAGGAAAATGGCAGCAGGCAGAAGAGAGACTGGTGGCCTGGTAAATAAAGATGAAAGGGAAGAGATGGGAGGGAGAAGAGAGACAGCCATGGGCGAGCAGTTTGCTTTACCAGAAGGTAATTCTCCGTAGACAGTTTAGGGTTGCATGAGCTTCGAATGTAAAAATCAGCTTCCATGAGGATTACTCAGAGGATTCAGTAAGCTATACTAATCATGATGAAATGCAGTCTATGAAGCTTATAAGAGGAAGGAAAACGACATATATGTGTGTGACACATTTATATATGTATTATATATCATAAATTATATATGCCACACATTTATATATTATATATTATACATTTATACATATATGTATATATACACATATATATGTTATATATATACACACATATATATGTGTATATATATCACATCAATGTGTTTAGTCCATACTGAACTCTTCACACTCAGAGCTGCAGAGAATAGATCCCATTAGAACTCTTGTCCACTCAAACTTCCACCCCTGCCTTGTGGAAAGCTAAGTCTAGACACTTTCTCACTGGCTGTTGTTAGGAAATAGAATTCTCTTGCTATGTATCTAATTCTCTTATGCTGATGTCTGATGTATAACCTCATGATGGCAGCTGGCTTAGCCCAGAGCAAAGGAGTGGGAGTAACAGCGCGTACTAGAGTAGGCAGGCAGTCATTTTGTAATTCCACTGCAAATGTACCTTCCTGTGATTTTGGCTGCACTCTGCTAATTAGAACCAAATCCATAATTGCTGCATAAAGAGTAGAACTGACGTCTCCTCTCTTGAAGGAGGAGGCCTTAGGAGGAGGCTTTGTGGGTATATTTTCCAAACCACCATTATCGGGTATCTTTCCAGTTTTTTCGTCCCTAGGCGTCTTACCTCCTAGCTGAGTCTCTACCCAGGCTTCTTTGAGATTTCCCCAAATATTAAATTTTTTTATTGACTTAAGCTCAAAAGTCCTATCTAATACCTTCTAAGGTCTCAGATTCATCGAAAACTGGAGGACGGTGCTGGTTTACAGAAAGTGATGTCACTCGTAGACAGGAGGTGGCGAAAGGTTATCTTAAAAGAGGTTCAAGTTGATCCTGTGTCACACAGACTGTCACCCCTCACCAAGGAATCCACCTGTGCAGAGTCCTAAGCTGGGTCAATTCCTGCAGCTTTATTAGCTCCTTCTGGAGTTGTGGTCAGCACACTGTGGACCAAACAGGCAAGGATTTTTATTTTGTTTAGTTGGCTTCATTTGGGTTTTGTTTTGTTTTGTCTTTTTGAGATATGGTTTCTCTGTGCAGCCCTGGCTGTCCTAGAACTCACAATGTAGGACCTGGTTGCCCTTGAACTCAGAGCTCTGCCTGCCTCTGCCTCTTCTAAACGTGGAACTGAAGGTGTGCAACCGTTGCTACAGCCTCAACTACTAGGCTTGCAGTTTCCACAACCTTTTAGCTTCCAGGCTGTATTTGCTAAAACAAGGCTCCAAGCTACAGTTTGTAGGACCACGGCTTTCCAGCATTCAGTGAGATATTCAGGCTGTCCTTGAAAGTATTTTAGATGTGTGTCACTGCACCGCGCCAGCTCGATGAGAAAGCCTCCTCTCCACATCCCTCAAGTTACCCAAGGAGATCTAATTTATCTTACTCTAGGTAAAGAGCTTGGGAGTCCGCCTTTCAGGATGGGTACATTTTACATAGGATTTCTCTCATGCCTTCAGGGAGACAGAAACAGGTTCAAAAATTAAGTCACTAAGATGACTAATGTGGTCCTGTCAGAAAAGAATTATAGACCTGCAGGTGATGGTCTCCCTGAGTACGCATTTTGCCTTTCTATCCATCAAGTGAATAACAATAACCTTCTCCAATACAGGGAGAAGAATGGATGGACGGTCAGTAAGCCTTTCTCTCTGTTCACTAAATATTGGCACAAAAAGGTTTTCTATGACAATGGGAACTTATGTCAAATTTGCCTTCTAAAGGAGAAAATAATTCAGTCTTACAATTTGGCATTTATAGCTTCATTATTTAGCATTAGCTCATTTCATCAAGAGCATCATGTGTGTTAGAGAGAGAGAGACAGAGACAGAAATACAGAGAGAGAGACAAAGACAGAGAAAAGATAGAGAAAAGAGACAAAGAAACAGAGAGAGAATTCTACTCTTTAAAACAACTTACATGGAAATTCTTAAAAACAAAATTAAATAAAAGGTAACTGCTCTGGAATTTTTCTAGGGCATCAGAAAAAGTTTATCATTTATCCCAGGTGTCTATAAAAGTAGCCTGCTAATATGCATACATGATTAATGATGGCATGCTAGCAGAGATAAGGAAGAGATAAAGTTGAAAGAAACTCAAAGCAGTGCATGGAAACTAAAGTTTGACAAACTAGTTAAGTAGTAACACATTCTTATTTGATTTCCAAGTCCAAAGCAGCCCATATTTGTTAACCTGAGTCACTTTGTATACACTAGGCAAGGACAAGCCAATTCAAGCAATCACGGGGGCAGGGGGTATGGTTTGTCTAACTATGAATAATTTAAAGGGTCAATCAATGAGGTACATTAACCCTCTTAACATTTTCTATATAGGACTCATGATTATTTATAATTAAAACTGACCAAAAGCATAATTTAATTAGCCTTAATGTTTGTCCTGTGATGGGAAAGGTCTCTCCCTGCATCTTGATTTGTTTTGATTGACATCTGCAGTTATAAGACAGCATTCCTTGCGATTGCGGCTTGCAGTTTCCACAACAACCCCTTATTTGTTGCACAGAGGTTAAAAACCAAACCCATTTTGAGGCTTACAGATCTTCTGGGAGGTCCATAAATTGGAGTACTGGTCCTACCTATCAGGGCAGAAATTGTGTGATAGCAATAAGAATGGGGAGAGCTGATTTAATCTCTTAATCAAACTATCAAGAAGATAAGGAATCCTAAAACCCTTCCTTCTTCAGAGGGTGACTGTAGGGCTGTTGAGGTTTTCTTGTTGGTGCTGTTTCTGCAACCTCAAGGACATCTGTTTCATTAGGTCCAAAGGAGCCCATGTATTTAGCAATTTTTCCCAAGACCCATGAGAAGGAATTGACCCACAAAGCAACTGATCACCATTTCAATGAGTGTCAGCACTTGCTGAGATGGTTTTCTTTGATCACAAACTAGTCCAATATGGTTTTTTTCATTCTTTTTTTTCTACCAAACATATTTCTGTGGAGAGGAGACAGCTGGAATTCCTTCGAAGTTATCCAAAAAGAGTGCATCTGATAAGGGCAGACTTCTGTAAATTGACCAATTTGGCAGCAAGAACAAAGAACATGCCAGAATATTCCTGAGCTAGAGATTCATGTGTCATTCCATGTATATAGCATTGCCCATCCTGGCGGTGGCCCACTCTACCACCAGGAGAGAAGAGGCAGATGTTTGTCTTTTGATGTGTTTCTGATATTTGTTTTGATTTAGCATCATTGGCTACCCTCAGCCATTTTTCCCTAGTTCTTGAGTCTGCTGACAAATTGCTGTTTAGAATGTGGTTAGTGGAGCAACTGGGAAAGCCCAAAGGTAGAGCACCTACCTTAAAGGTGTGAGACCGTGCATACAATCCCCAGCACTGATGAGTGTGTGTGTGTGTGCACGTGTGTGCGTGTGCATATGTGTGTGTGTGTGCGTGTATGTGTGTGTACAGAGACATTCATGGAAAGGATTGTAGGTATGAGTATGAACATTTTCAGGCATGTATGTGTATGTATGTCTATGTGTGCAAGCCTGCATATGTGTGCATATATGTATATGCATGTGGGAGTGTGGGGGTGGGTATGGTTATATGTGTGTGCAGGCATGCATGTGAGTGTATATATGTGTGTGGAGGTATGCATATGTGTGCATGTGTGTATATGTATGTCTGTGTGTGTGTATCTATTGTGTGTATATTCTAGAGGATATTCATTAGAGCAGGTGCTCACATAAGGAAAAGAGGAAGAATATTGGGAAAAGCTTAAAGACGAAAATAAATAAATAGAAAATTGAATCAAAAATAAGACTCCAGTAAGACTTTTTTGGAATATATTCATAATGGGAATTTTTGAGTAGATTCAAGATAAGGTAATCCTAGAATTCCATACTTTGTATAGTAGTTTTAGAATTATTATTATTATTACTATTATTATTATCATCATTATATAAAAAGACTAGGTAATTAGTGTTATCAATAGTCTTAGGAGAGTTGACAGATTTATTAGTAAATGAAAGTAATTTATACTAAACTAAAAACCGACAGCTGATTTTTAGAAGACAGCTTGATAGGGAAGAAATTGTGAGGCCTTAGAGATGTGGAAGAGAGAGAGAGTCGTAATCGGTCTGAAAAATCACAGAATGTATGCTGTTGTCCGTTTTGCTGAGGCAGGCCCCAAGGGATAACAATAGGATATATTCCTATTTGTGACAGAAAGAGAACAGATATTGGAACCAACTGTCTCAAACCATCAGTCAAAATGTACAACTCTGACAAGGTCACCAAAGGAAAAAAATAGAAATCTAACAAGGAATATCTGCAAGTAGCAGAACCACACAAAAATGACTGTCACCTGCGTGCTTCACTTCGCTAAAGATTGTATGTCAAGTGTCATGTTACTTATTTTTAGTGTGTGTGACATATATGTGTGTGTAGATGTGGTGGGGATAAATATATACATGCACATACAGATAGAGACACATATACACATGTACATACAGATGGAGGCACATATACACATGCATACTCATATGGAGGCACAGATACACATGTACATACAGATGGAGGTACATATACACATGCATACTCATATGGAGGCACATATACACATGTATATACTGCTGGAGGCACATATACACATGCACATTCATATGGAGGCACATATACACATGTACATACAGATGGAGGCACATATACACATGCACACTCATATGGAGGCACATATACACATGTACATACAGATGGAGGCACATATGGACCTCTTCTCTTCCTCTTCTTACTTTGTGAGACAACACCTCTAACTGAAGCTAGAGCTTTCTGATTGGCTAGATTGACTGGCCATTGACCAAAAGGCTCCATCTCTGCCTCTCAACCCTGGGATTACAGGAATGCACAACCACACCCCAGCTTTTTACAATGGAGGTCCTTGGTAGCCAAGCTCAAGTCCTCATGCTTACACCACAAGTGCTTTAACATTTAACTCATGATCCCACCCTTCTTCCTGGCTCCTTATTAAGTTTCCTTGACATCTATTCTGTCTCTCTTCCTACTAAAATATACCTATGAGTTATCTCATGGTTATGTTCAAACGCCCTACCTCAAGTTTCCCAGGCTACAACTGGGGTACAATTCACGGTAATATAACATGGTGATCAACCAAGGCATGCAACAGTGTCTACTCCATGTTTGCTGTGGAAGACCTGGGCTGTTGGTGAACTTGCAAGGTTACTTCTGCGCCAGAAAAACAGAACAGTCACAGCTATATGATGACTTTGTAATGACTGTTGAGGGAGAATTTTCCCATAGAAGTTATTATCATCTCTCTTGCATATTTCCAGCTAAGTGCTCACCAAAGCCCCTGTAATATCTCTCTGTCAGCCTTCCTCTGACAATTTTTTAATCAGATCCAATGGAGCTGTAGACAGCTGCCTTTTCTCCCCACCTTGTTCAGTGCATACTCCGCATAGCTACCATGAGAAAGAAAATCCCTCCCTGGCTCCCTGCTGTGCTCTCACCAAAGGATATGAAGCCCCATCTAACAGGGCCGCTTATCACCTGACCTTACTCTAGCTTTCACATCCTCTGTGGTCAGTTCTCCAACTGTGCTGAATTTCTGTCCATCCCCAGCATATATGATCTAAAGGTTTTGTTCCCCAACTCCATGGAACATTCCCTCAACCCCTCCCTCAAGGACCTTCCTCCTCCACTTCCTTCTTTTGCCTAAATCTCTCCCATCTTTGGCACTGGCTATCTGTACTCCAACCCCATGGACTCCTCTTAAATATTCAAAAATGTCAAGGTCTTTCCATGTGAAGCCTCTCCCAGGTGCTCTTGACTCCACCTGGAGCATGATCTGTCTCTCTCTTTTCATCTTCTTAAGTCCTGCTGATCAGTTTTAGGATCCTCAGCTTACATGCCACAAATATGGGGAAGCCCTCAGATGATCTTGTGAAGAGTCAATTAGCAATCTCCATTTCCTGTCATCAGCACTTAGCATGATTGGGAATAATGTGTTTGTGTAGTTAGTTTAAAACGTTCTTTGATCAGATCTACCTGAAGCACACTCCCAGGCTAGAATTCAAGGACAAGCACTGATCCCAGGAAGTTCCAGGAGGGAAGGAGTGTAGGGAGAATGGAGAAGGAAAGGAATACAAAATAGGTGCATAGACCTTGTGGGGACAGCTGGGTCCTGGTCTTCAGAAGAAAGCATGCATGCACCTCAGAGGTTCATCAATGCTTGGCTGTGGTTCTTCACTGAACAACTGCTATCCCACAGACTAAGCTGCCTATGGGTGTCGAATTGCTACCCTGTCCCACTTCAAGATCAGCAAGACAAGGCTCCATTGGAATCCAGAGGGTATAAAATACCCTCCTGCCTCTTGTTCATAGGGAGAAGTCACTGGTGTCCACAGAAACTAAAAGGGAGAAACAAGGGAGAGAGCTTGAGAGACAATACCCATCCGCACATCTGGACTTTCAGTTTTATGCTCCAGCCCTCGCCATCTGTATTTCATGCAATACTAAGAGTTGGAAATATAGTGTGACTCACAAATGCATATGCCATTTTTAAGTTTGGAAAAGCCATTTTAAAAACTAAAGAAACCTAAACCTCTTTAATCCCTGCCTCGGGATGGCTCAGGCAGGAGGATTATAAGTCTGAGGGCACCTGACTTAAATTCACTTTTACTTTGGAGAACTAAAATGTCATCTAAATGTGTGTGTCTAAAATGTCACTGCGACACATTGTCCTCAGTATCTGGTATGTATTTTATATTTACAGGACATCTCAGTTTGGACTAGCACATTTCAAATGTCAAATAGCTGTATGTGGCCAGTGGCTGTCACAGTTCTAACCGAGACATCATGGTAGAGACTAGATGCTCAGGAAATTTTGCTCAAGGACAAATGGTTTTGTTGGGTGAAGCAACACCTCCACTGAGGTCTCACTGGCTGCTCATGACTAGACGTCGATGCTCACCCTAAGAGCGTGTGTGACCCTCCTTACTTCATCCAGCATACTGTTAGCAAGCATAGCACCAGTTCTGGGCCACTCATGTGTCCTCTCAGTAGGCTTCTGGAAGAGTTTTTCTACCCTGATCAGTCCAGGGTCCAGAGTTCCCAACTCAGTCTCTGAAGAACAGAAGCTCCAAGACATTTTGTTCAAGGGTTTTAAACATATCTCAAGCAAAGTAACATAATTAATACATTTTAGGCAAAATTTTAGGGAAAAGATGAATTTTACATATTAATCTTATTTTGAAAACTAAGCTTTTCTAATGAATAGCTATTATAATCTCAAGTGGCTACTCAACTCGTGGCTACAAAACTTCAGAAGGGGAGAGTGAGCAATCTAGTCATGAGCTTGAGTCATGTTTAATGCATGAGGACCCCAGTATAGGGTAGCTTCTGGTTTTACTAGCTAAATACAGAAGAGTGTGGCGCCCCAACCTTAACGACCTTGGGTTATCACCTGGGATGTTTTTCAGACACTCAAAGGTCCAGATCCCACCCTGGCTCTACTAAAGCAGAATTCAGCAATGTGCACTGTAAGATGCCTGCCTGGGGCTTCTGTGCCAGGGTGATATTTGAGAACCCCATATCTAGATCCAGTAAATTCTAAGTGTTTTTCTACAGAAAGGCATTGTGAGCATAAAGAAAAGACAGATTCCTGTGCCCTAATTATACACAAACTCAGCTTTGGCTTTTTCTGCCTAAAGCTGTATAGTTTCGCTGATTGCAAATTATAGATGCTTTCCATATCCCCAGGTTCTGAAGTTTCAGATTCCACTAAAGAAAGAAATGGTCTCTCTACTGAACAGATGTAGACACTTTCCTTGTTATCATTAGTCAGTAAACCAAACATACAAGAATTCACATAGCCTTCACGTTGTATTGGGTGTTAAAGTCATCAAGAGTTGATGAACCCGTATAGGATGGCTGCTTGGATTATGTGAAAACACATCATTTTATATAAGGATGTAAGCATCTGTGAATTTTGATACTCAAGTTGTCATGGTACCAATCCCATGTGGGTACTGTGAACACTGTAATTTCATGTGATGTAAGGGGAATGTAGTGTTGACAATCACCCTGATAACAATATCAGACACAGATAAAAATTCAGTCACACCAAGCTATTAGTCAATGATTTTTTAGAAGTGAAAAAAGTGTACAAATAAAGCATTGCTTTTCTGCTTGCCAACCTCAGGGTGGCTGTGAGGGCTATAGGATTATAAATTCTGTGAGGGCACACTGTTATTAAATGTCCAGATTCAATTCGTATACATCATTTCCATCAACGTAAGAAAATTTCAAGAGTTACCTTACAATTTTTTTTGTTTTCAACCTAAAATAGTGGGATTCAACATGGAAGGGAAGAGTATTTTGAAAGAAAGTTCTATTAGCCTGAAAGTGAAAGCTTATTCTCTTCAGGATAACATGGGGAATGCCTGCAATCTTAGCTATGTGTGTATTCAGTTGTACCAGACAGGGCGTAAGTTAGCCTATTCACCATTCAAAAGAAGCTCCCTCAGGACTTGGCCCATAAGGAAACTAGCACTCATTCATACACATCAGCTGTCAGAGACATCCCAAAGGACCATAGGGACAACATCTTGAGAGATTCAATACTGTACTGACGAGAGTCTTATTCAGCTCAAACACCCGGCACTTGTTTAGATATGTGTAGATGAAATAAGTTTTATAATTTTTCTTAATAATTTCCAGCTTCACTTCCACATTGTATAGGCAGACACATATCTCAGGAAGGAACTGCCACCCGTCCCAGGCACTATTTTGTTTCCCCAAGAACTTAATTTATTCCTTCCCCAGCATCTTGAACTTTGTAGGTACCCAGCAAACATTAATTGATGATAAAGATATCTAACGGCTTCTGAATGTATTCATGGCATGACGGTTCTATTTAAAGACAGTCTTTATATACTTCCCATTCTTCAGAAAATTAAAAAGAAAAAAGTTAGGAAAAAAACCTGCTTTCTTTTGCCAATTCTGAATTTAACATCTGCACAAAGTACAATGTGTGCCTGTTTGAAAAAAAATATGTGTAGGCACACTGTTTTTCTTGATTGGGGAACAGAAATGACAATATAGAGAATTATAGGTTTTAGAAGGAAATTTAATCTTGGGACTTGAAGTTAATGCAAAATTACAATGAGGAGGAGGAATGGGGGAGGGGAGAAAATTCCATTAAAATTCTATTATTGTAAACCAACTTTGGTCACTTTCCCAGCTTTCGGGTAGAGACAAGGTAATGCAAATATGTGGGAATGGGTGCAATTTATTGTTGTTTCTCCAAAATAGATCACCTACCACAGTGATTACTTATGTCAACATAATTTGAAGTCTGATCTTAGTTGCCCCATCAAGTCTTTGGGAGACTTTGGGAAAGTTGCTTAATTTCCATTCACTAGCTTTTTTTAAAAAAATGACTCCTTAATATTTTCTTCTTAGCTTTCCTTAAATAGGTCTTGATTGTGTGCAGGATGCTGTGTGACTCTGCCGGTTCCACAGCTTCCCCTGGAGAAGGCTTTGCTTATGAATTCTGTTTGTAAAATACCTAGAAATCCCCCGATTAAAAGCTAGCCCCATCGGAGTTAAAGTGTCAGTATCAACAAGCCATATGCTGAAGCATATGTGAGCTATTAGGTTCTCATGTGATACTGCAAATAGATCTCCAATGTATTGATATCTGCTATTTTTATACCAAGATACATTACAGCCTAGTGGGTATGCTAGGGTAACACTGTCGATGTTAAAATGCCGTGAAGTTCAATCTTTCTACAGACATTTGGTGAATACTTAGACACTGACTCTCTACCATCATATAAAATGTACAGAAAGAATAGATGCATGCTATAGTGTGCTATACAGCCTCTTGTTGACCAAGTCACATTCATGTCTCTTTGATAGCTACACTTAGTATTAAAAGTAGTATTTCCCATTATTTGCTCTTTCTTCTAGAGGTCCCTATGGTATCTGGGACATGGTTCACAGGTTTCCTCACCCCAGGACTGAAGAGTAAACCATGAGTTATGCACCTACTCTTTGAGATTGTGATGGGTAAGGTAGAACTGCTTCTGGCAGGCAGAAAAGCAGGACCTAGCACCCCCACCACACACACACACACATACACACACACTGGTTATGGTAACCTTGGCATCTTGCTAAGATATTCCACACATCAGTCAAGAGAACTACATTAGAGCAAGTTCATACAAGTAGCCACAGGCCTGGGGAAAACATTTTTTTTCCTTGTGGTTCATTGTTCTAGTAAGGAGACAAAATGGCCAGCAGGTATCTTAAAATGAAGGCCCACTGTCTGTCTTATATCTGGGTCAACTGTCTTGGCAAATCTTCCTCACATGATCTATGCCTCTCCAACTTGATAAGTAATCTGAAGAAGTTAGAACTGGGATAGTTTTACCTTTTTTTTTATGATATGTTCACAAACCTGGCAAGGCTAGGTAAGACAGTTTTCATATTTCATTAAGTCATAAATAGCTGCTGAAGATGTATCGCATTCTCACTTTACATCCTTATTGGATATCAGAAAATGAAGTGGACAATGATCTTTGCCTGGGTAGAAGGGACCTTCAAACAGTGACAGGCACACAAAATCACAAACACGATACCTGCATAAACTGCACGATAAATGATTAATAAGGAACGGCGGAGATAGCTCTGATGAAGGAGGAAAGAGCGAGTGTATGCCAGAGGCTGTGAGTTTATATGGAGGAGTGATTCAGCAAAGACTGATTGAAGGGAGACACTTGGACAAAGACTTAGAAGTAACCAGGAAGGATGCTAGACAGCAAGGGAAGGCATGGAAAAAAGAGGCCCTAGAGTCCTGGAGAAGCAGCCACAGGCTGAAAGGCTGGGAACAAGTGAGAGAGAGTGCAGCCCAATCAGCTCCCATCTTGGTGAGTGAAAGGCCAATATACTCATAGCCAAGTGTGCAGAAAGATTTATAACAGGCAGCAAGTAGGAGAACATGTGAGTCATTTCTAAAGCAACTGAATCAAAGGGGCATTTTGTTCAAAGGGAGAATATACATATAGATAGAGAAAGAAAGTGTCCATTTGTTTATTTTTTGTGTTTGTTTATTTGTTTCAACACAGGGTTTCTTTGTGTAGACCTGGCTGTAGTAGACCATGCTGGCTTTGAACTCAATGATCTTCCTGCCTCTCTGCCTTCCCAAGAGCTGCACCTCCACTGTGCTGCAAGGAAGGGTTCCTTCTTGATCATTCTCAGTTAAGGGGTGCAGTCTTAGTCACTGTTCTGTTACTGTGAAGAGATATAATGACCATAAAAGAAATCATTTCTCTGGGTGGGTGGGGGCTTGCTTACAGTTTCGGAGGTTTCATTTGTTATCATTATGGTAGGGAGCACAACAGCACACAGGCAGGTGCCGGACTAGTAACTGAGAACCACACCCTGATCTGGAGGCGCAAAGAGAAACTGTGGGCTTGGCATGGACTCTTGAAATCTCAGAGTCCACCCCCAGCGACACACTTCCTCCAAAAAGGCCACACCTCTAAATCTTTCTAATTCTTTCAAATAGTGTCACTCCCTGGTGACTGAAGCATTCAAATACAGAGGCCTATGGGAGCCATTCTTATTCAAATAGCCACAGGTGCCTTTTTTTTTTTTTTTGAGTGCTCAGTTTAAGATCATAATTTTATAAAAGGAAAGGTTGTAGACACATGCAGAGGCAAGCTTAGCACAAGGTCAGGAAGCGCCGCACGTTTTAAAAGATTACAGTGGTAATAATGCCTCTGGCCATGCTAAGCTTTCACCATTAAGTTTTAGTTTAAAAATAAAGAAAAAGACACTGTGGACGTGTATTCATATGATAGTCTGTCCTTAAACATGCCAGTCTTCTCTCAGTAGCTAACAGGAGAACAGAGAAAAATGAGTTCAGGGAACCCCGAGGGGCTCCACCACAGAGACCTTTCTGTCAGAGAATGTGAGCAAAGACTTTGTGTGACCTAGCTCACATTTTCAAGCCAACTGGCTTCCAAGCTGAGAATAGACTTTGGAAATAAGAGCTGGCACAACAATGCATGTTGGGACATTGTTGCTATAGACTTGAAGAGAAAGAGGAGGGAGGCGGGTTCAAGAGTGGCTGTAAAAATAGATGGAGTCTAACTTCTCCTTAAGGCTTAGTCCATCTACTCTATAGGAACCATTATCTGATACTGAAAAAATACGGATTTAAAAAAAAAATAACCTACAGCTTTATGCAGTTTAAGAACAGCTCCCAGGTGGACAGTATACTTTTTTTCAACCTAAAGAAATGAAATATACGCCAAGCACAGGTAATAATTTGCTCCCTGGGGAGAACATGACATTTTCTTCCTAATCCCTCAGCGTGCGTGTTTGTGCGGAGATCCTAATTGATTTAAGGCACCACACTAGGTGCTGAGGGGGGAGGGGGTAAAAGGGGGTAGAGGGTAGGGGGAGGTGAAGGGGTGGATCGCTATAACAAAGGGTTGTCATAAAATACTTAAGGTTGGGTAATTCATTTAAAAAAAATGTTTCTTTAGCCCACAGTTTGAAGGCCTATGGCTCCCAAAGTTGGGCATTTCTATCTATTTGTTCTCTGGTTATGACCATCATAATGGCTCCAGTGCATGGGAAAGGAATCAAATCGGGAGATAAGGTCTCGTAGAAAGCGACAGGAAGCCTCAAGAATACAGGATCTTTTCAGCCATATCCTACATCCCTATCACTTTCAAGTCAGCGCCACCTCTGAAGAGAGTGCACTGCGTCATCGCCTCCTTGGGGATCACCCACGTGAACCTTTGGGGATGCAGACGCTGCACACCAACTGTTCAGCAGGTGAACATCGGTCACGAGAATCTGCTCTGGCAAGAGAAAAGCTGTGCTTTGTAGTAATCTGACCTGCATCAAAACAGCTCTAAAGGGACTCTGCTAGTTCAGGGTCTGCACCTAATTTACACCACCTCGACTTCTGTATCCGTAAAAGTGGAGACGAGGAGAGCAGAAATACTGTGGGGTCCACTGGAGCGTGTGATAACCAGGCACATAGGTGATAGAGAGGAGGCACAGGCAGGCGGCAGCTGCCGGGAACCACAGCTGCAGAGCAGGCGGTGCACACCTGCTTATCTTTCCTGAGAGACAGGCGTGAGGCTTCCCATTAATACGAGTCAGGCAACTTGGAGACTCTCTCACTAAGAGATCAAGCAGCTGGTGACACCCTCAGAACCAAAACCGGAACCGTTTGGAATTAGCGGTCCCTCCCCCGACCTCCCTATTCCTTCAGCCCTCACTCCTCCCTGCCTTTCGATTCCAGAGAGATGGAACAGAGCTGCCCATGGTAGATTCTCTCATTGATCATCTGGTGAGAGTCTTGAGCCGAGGTGAATGGAGATCAAAGGAACGTGACAGCGACATGCTGTAGGTACTCCTAGCCATCTGCAAAGGATGTCTTGGAAAGTAGGGATAATGTGAGTGTGACCCATGCCTTGGATAAGCTGAATGGCAT